>NW_026693784.1:0-62952 GCF_021218885.2 Marmota monax
GATGAGGTCAGCATGAGGTTCCAGCCCAGCTCACCTGCTGTGGACAGCTGCATGCAGCATCCAGGCACAGCTGCAGAGGACCCTTGGCCATGCCACAGCCTCTCAGGAAGAAGTGAACCATCATTAAGTCTGAGGGTCAGGGGCTTTATTATGCAGTGATAGATGATGGAAACCCATTCATAAATCCCTTGGCACCTCTCCCCTGGGGTGGAATGTGAGTTGCACACTGTCCCCTGCCCCTGCTTCAGCAGGTCAGAAAGCACAGCTCTGAGAACCTGCAGAGCTGCAGAAAGGCCTCTTCACACATCCCAGGCTGCACCCCCTGCAGAGAGCAGGTGTCTGCACCAGGGCAGGGTCTGGAACACACAGGGGACATTTCTGCTTGGGCTCAGTCACTGTAAGAAGCTGGCTGAAGTGCTGCTGACAGTAAGACAAACCCAAGCATCTTCAGCTTCCACTCCATGGATGGACAGGGAGAAGTCAAAACCTGAGCCACTTGCCAGGATCTGGGAAGGGGTTCAAGCAGCCCTGGCAGATGCCCCAAAGATGAGCAGCCTGGGAGCCTTCTGTGGTCTCTGTTGGTATCAGGCCTTGGAGGTACCTACCGCCATGCTGCTTCTACAGGTGATGGAGACAAAGGCACCTGGAGAGGCTGCCAGTGTCTCTGGGGACTGAGTCAGGGTGATCTTCCCCCTGCAGCCTGCAAGGACACAGCATTCTGTGTGCACCATGAGTTACTACTCTCAAAGGATTGTTAGAAAAACAGTGCCCCCATCTCCTCAGAGAGGCCCAAGGCAGGTTCAAAGCTCCCTGTCTCTGTCTCTCTGTCACCCTGGGGCTTGGCCTTGGGTTCCCAGTAGTGAAAACAATTCACCATATTACACTGTCATTAAAAAGCACACTGACAAACAGTATCCCTAGGCCTACAGCCAAATTCCCAGCTTAATGTCTTCCACCTGAGTGTGCTTACCCTGAAACCCTACCACCAGGAGGCAGAAGAGGTGGACCAAGTGGCTCATCCTGCAGTGTCCACAGAACCTGCTGCTCTGGACCCAAAGACAAGGCAGAGGGCCTGGGCACCTGTTGTAAGTCCATGTGCTCTGGAATTGGCACTCATTTCCAGGGGTTAAAGAGGCACAGCTGGCCTTGGAGTTCATTTGCATACCTGATGGCCTGAATCAGAGCTACTTTCCAGGGTCATGCAGGGCTGGCAGGCTCTCTCCACTTGCCCCTCTATGGAGGTGGCCAGGGGGTGCATGAACCTCTGATCCCTTGGAGGCTGCACTGTGTGGGACAAAGGTGCTGGCAGCTCCCAAGCTCCTTTCCAGAAGATAGAGTGAGGTCACCCAGAGCCTGCCGGACACCTGTAGAGAGGTCCCTGTGCACTCTGCTGCCATGACAGTGAGGGGCAGCTCTAAGGCTTCTCCAAGTAGATGCCAAGCAGACAGAAGCCCAGCAACTAGGTGTCCCAGGAGGACTCGGTGCACTGACCTTCTTCATCACAGGACTCTGTGAGGAGAGAATCCAGTGAGTCCCTGAACTTCACCTTGAGTGGAATAAAGGAAGAACTAAGTGGGGGCCTGGATCTTCAACAGTCTCCAGAATAGCTAAGGGCACAGGAGGGACGGGTGGACAGGTGATGTGTTTTTGAGTTCCAGACCATAAACTTGGGTATTATATTCCTATATTAAAGATTTCCCCCATCTGATGAGATGAGGCAGGACTAGAAATCTGATTCTAATCAAGCACTGAAAGCGTTTCAAATTACTTCATGAAATTAACTAAGAAAATACAACCAACATTGTAGTCTTTTTGTACTTTGGAAGTGTAGTGACATCCCTTGGCCCACAACATATGTGTCACCAATAAGGTGGGTCCCAATTTAGCCAGGGGTTACCTGCTCCCTCCCTGAGTCCTGCGGGCCCCTCATCCTTGAAAACAATCCAGGGTCCAGGTAGAAACAACCCAGGATCTCCTCTGTAAGACCCACATCTCCCCCATGGTGGAGGGCCATGCTGGTTGTGTCCAATCTCTGCATGGAAATGGTGACAGGCAGGTCATTCAGCAGCTCTTCCTACGTGGGCCCCTCCAGGGTGCAGAGACCCTTGGATAAGTGAGGTTACTGGTGACCATGAAGGAGAGAAGCTGAGGGTGCAGGTAGGGAGACACAGTGTTTTGAGAACATGAAGGCTTGGTTCTTCACCATTCAGGTCACTGAGTGTGGGTCCACCAGGGCAGGTCCTCTGCTATGCTAGCCTGCCTTGTATGGAAAGTGCCTGGCAGATGTGATGGAGGATATTCACATGGGGAGATGATCCAGAATTAACCAGATGGATCCTAAAGGTGTTTTCATAAGAGAGCAGGAAATCTAACATGGAAGAGGGGAGGCCATGTGAACAAGGACATAGTCACTGTGGGGATGTGGCCTCAGCCAGGGGAGCTGCATCCTCCAGAAAGTGAAGACAGTGGGCTTGTGCAGGAGCTCTGCCACCAGTGCCCTGGACCTGTCCCATGGAAAGAGACCCAGCTTTCTGCACTCCAGAACCCCGAGAGTCTCTCTGCTGTTTTAAGCCAACAGCTTTTTGATACTGTGTTATGAAAGCCCTAATCAGCTGACACAAACAGGTCTTAGAAAACCCAGATTGAAGGGGCTGAGGTCATTTATAATCTCAATGACTTTCTAATGCTGCACAGATTGGAGAGAAAGAGGCTTCCCTGGTGGAACAAATGCACATCTGCCCACCGTGTGTATGATGCCAAGCCAGAGCTCACTGCCTCTCAGGGAGAAGACAGGCATGCGCACACCATGGCCTGGGGTTGTAGCAAAGGGAAGGACTTCACTGCACATCAACCCACACAGAGACAGGAGGACAGCTTACACCTACATCTCCTGCTGGCCTGTGCAGTGAGATTCTGAGGGCTATGGGGAGTCAATGATGCCCTGGGTGGTCTTGATTGGAGGCAGTTGTATCTTTGAAAGTTTTTACTATTGTTTTCTGTGTTCTGATTTCATGGTCAGCACTCCAGCTCTTGATTTTAGGGAAGTGAGCTTACAGTTATGGGTCTAATATTCTGTTGGTTTGAGGATTTTGGTTCTTTCAAGCTCAGGGTCAACCTTAGGTCAGACTTCCAGGTGTGTCCCAGGGCATGTTCTATAAAATATCAAACAACAGCTAGAAATGAGACAGTTATTTGGAATGTGAGCAATAGGGGAGAGGGTGTAACTCCACTCTGATTGGAATGATTATGAGGCAAGGGCAAATGGATGCTCAGGAGAGGCAGAGAGCAAAGAAACATGAGGAGGTCAGTGACTTTGGCTGGCATGGCCAAAGCCAGGATTCTGCCTCCAGTGGAATCCTGGGAACAAGGCTCCTATTCATTTGATGATTCCACTCATGGCAAAGGCACTCAGGTCCTTGAGGGATGCTTCTGTGTTGCAATAGGCTGACATTTGCACTGTAGGCCTTAGTGGTACCCAGGAGAAGGCTTGGCCTAGAGCAGGAGCAGGCTCCAGAGAATTAGGTGACACTGAGGACTTTCAGTTAAGAATGAAAACCGACCAGGAATATCTTATGTAGTGTCTTCATTCTAAGATATTCAGGGGTGCACAAAACAGCCCTGGGGATTTTCTCAAATTTGTGTGTATATCTCATGGTCCATGGTATGGTCCACCTGCAGGCAACCTTGGAATCTTTAGTGTTCCATTCACAGATGAGGGGACATTCACAGGATGGGTCATTTGCCAAGAGCCACATGGAGAGAGGGGTGGACAAGGGGGCTGTCAGAGCTGACCCCAGCCTGCCTCCTGGGATGGCCTGAGACTTTCAGCAGCCTCCTGGTGGAGCAGCAGCTGGGTGAGATTGATGTCTTAGAGGTGACAGAGGAGGCACATGCCCTGAAAACAGCACAGCTACTGGCAGAGTAGCATATGTCCAGATGCACCAGGCACCATGCACAGGGCAGCAAGAGCTGGCAGGAGCTGGGATCCAAGCCTATTTTGTGCTGCTACCTGGCTGGGACCCTGTTGATCCTCAGGCAGGCCCTGCAGATGCTAGAGATCCTATCTTCTGGGACAGAAGGAGGGAAGCTAGAGACATGGTCCATTTTAGGATTCCACTAGCCTCTAAGTCAGAATTAACATGAAGACCCTCAACTTTCAACAGCAAGAACATGTTCATTCTATGTGCTGTGACTGTGATCAGAGACAGAACAGGTGGACAACATCATGTGCAAATAAACCTCACATGTCACACAATGAGGATGAGTGTCCTCCTTCCTCACGAGTCAGAAGAGCAGGAGAGAGGGGAGCCAGGCAGGTTCATGTCCATGAGGTTGGTCCTGAGGCTGCTCCTGCTCAGGGAATGTTGAGATTCTGAAGTAATCTTCAGGGGCTGTCATAGGGAGACACATCTTCCTGGTCTCAGTGGCTCAGATAGTAAAGATGTGTCCTCTCAATCTTCTGCAGACTGAATGTCCAAAGTCAAGGGGCAGCCGATGACTCCTCTGTCATAGGCTCTCTTCCTAGGGCTCCCTTCTTCTCTGTGCTCACAGGCTTCTCCTTGTGGCCTGAGAGGGGTGGAGAGGCTCCCTGGCCAGAGAGCTCCCTGGATGTCTATTTAGAAGGACATGGTTACTGTGGTACCAGCCTCACCTGGATGACGTTGTTTAACTTCCATTTCTTCTTACAGAACACTTCTGCAAACACACCAACAATGAGGTGAGGTGTCAACATATGAAAGGGGGCAGTTTTACTAATAGTAAAAAAATGGCCTTAGTTACTAGGTGAAGGGGTTCAAAGGCAGGGCTCTGCATCCACTCTCAGAGCACCAACACAGAGAGGTTTGTCCACACCTCAGCCCCCAGGCAGGTCCTCCACATGCTCCTGGCCACACAGAGTCCCCATTCAAGCCTGGGAATCTCCCTGTAGGTAAGGGACAGTATCACTCTGTTACTTACCTAGTATTTCCAAGATTCAGCTTCTCTTTGCAAATTGTGGTCTCTTCTGACGCCTACAGGTTCTTGATTGGTATTGCATTTTACAGGGTCAGAAATGGTACCAAGGCAGCTTCCTGGAGTCCCTTTTCTCTTCCTGTTGGAGCTCATTCTATTGCATCAGTCACCAGTGTGATTCTGTAGAGAACATAAAATGATCCCTCCTCTGATGTAGACATGAACTTTAGGGCACAAGACAAACAGATAATTTCTTATTCAGAAAATAAAATAGTCCTAGGACAGTAGGGCACATCTGGATGCTGTGATCCATGTGAGATGCAACAGGTGTCAATTTATAAAGGCTCCTGAGGGCTGCAGTGCATACTGTCAGAAGTCGCTAGAACCCTGTTCTCCTGGTCTAGATCTGTCCATGCAGCCCCATTCCCATCATCCCAGGTGCCTTCCCGAGCCTACTCTAGGCCACAACAACTATACCAACTTAGAAGGACTTGTGGCCACCCAGTAGATAAGGAGGTTTGTATTCTGAGCTGCGGCTCCATAAAAGACCTTGTGAAACTTTTAGACCAACACTGGCCAACAGAATCTCCTGCCATGATGAAGAGATATGCAACTGAGCTCTACTCTGTGGCAGCTGTTAGCCACACATGGCCTGTGAGATTCATCACAGGAAAGAACCAAGTGTAAAGAAAATGTTCATTTTAAAATTTAACTGAATCTAAGATTATAGAGTCCCTGTGGCTAGTGTGATCAACATAAGACAGCACAGTTCTAAAAGCAGTATCAGCACAATTTCTCCTGCCACCAGGATGCTAATTGATAGGCACACAGTCTAATTGGCACACAGTCTGCCCCATGTCATAGCAATATTGATGGACATTGATATCCTCAGCCTCCAAGCTGCCTCTGTAAGGCAAACATTAGAAAGGTGTTGTCCTGTTACTCTGATGTCTTTTTCTGCTGGGATGGTTTCTAAAGATTTTTGTTCCTTTGAATGGCTCATGTTTCCCTGCTCCTTTGTGTGCCTTGCCATCTTCTGTTGAACTGCAGACTTTGAATTAAACATTCACCTACCCAGTCTTTGAATTCTGATGTGGAACCCCTTCACTATGATCTGAGGCCTGGTATCTGCCTGGATAAAGGCTTTCATCATTCATGAGCATGCAGGTGCCTGAGTATATGCTTCCCCTCCCAATCTCCCCAGTATCCATGGCTATTGATAAATGAGCTGATTATCCAAAGGGTCCCATGGAAGCTTCTTTAGGGCCTGGGTGTGCTGTGTATTTCCTGATCCCTTTTCCTTCATGAAGTGGTCACTCACAAAACCACGCACCACTGCTGTCCACAGTTCCCTCACCTGAGAGCTGAGCCTTGCACTTGTCCCTGTCTGAGTTCTGAGTCATGTGATACAGAAAGCAGTCCACCAGGCAGCCCACAGATGAGGTAGAAAGTCATAAGTAAGTGTTGCTCTGTTCCTCCTGGGTCACTGGAGGGATCAGGAAATTGGGCCCTTTGATCTTTATCCGGCCTTTTCCTGCAGGAATGGGGTTGGGAAAGGTGTACAAAGGTCCAGATGATTCCTGCTGTAACTCAAGTATCTTTTCTTGACAAGGCTTTCACTTTTATGTTTCAGAAGAATTTGTAGTGTAATCAGAATTTTTATCAGGTTTCCCCATTTAATTTTCAGTTTTTTAAAATTTATTTCATTTTTATTTTTCAATAGGAAAAAAAGTTCCCAGAAATCCTTATTAAAAAAATAACTATTCATTGATGAAATTGATTTAAATTAAAAAAATATATATTTGATGAGACCATTCTTTTCAATTTGAAGGATTGATTTTTCTAATTGCTCTGCAATATTTTCTTTACATTACACTAACAAATGGCTTATTTTAACTTTAGTTGTATTCTTGATGGAATATGTTAAGTTGGAAGTCTAAACCTTAACAGTATATTTTCCTAAGTAGGATAATTTGTTCGTTTAGTTCAATTTTTTAAATTTCTATTATACAATATTAAAACACTTCTTCATCGATCACTGTAGTTAGTAGAACACAGTTTGAAACAGATGAAATGAAGCATCTTGTCCCTGCCCTTACACGGGAATATGGACCCCCTCCCTGTCAGTCATGTGAGCTCGGCTTTGACCATCATCATTTCTTTAGGCTTTTCTTTATTTTCACCATTTGTGTCCATGTAGGATACATGTTTTGCTGTCTCTAGATCTAGATGTTTAAAACTCAGTACAAAAGCTAGAATCCATACATAATATTCAGTTTACAAAATGAACTTCCACTTTCACTTAGGATGTAGCAGGCCTCAGCTGACCATCAGAATCACTGCACAAAGGATAGAAGAAAATAACCATAAATAACCACTTTAAAATCAAGTTTGTCACACTCAGAAGCCTTGGAAGAAATGAAAAGGAGACCTACAACTCCTGAGACAGGTTAGGACTTTTAGGTGAGCTGAAGTTCATCATTTTTTGTGTTTCTTCTTTAACATCTTAAGTGTCCCCAGCACTCTGGCATGGCCCTGGCAGAGGGGCTGCCCTAGGGAAGAAGACCTGACTGGGCTTTGGGAGTTGCCTTGAGCTGTGAGGTTGATTGACATGACTGAGTCCTCAACTACAGGCTAGGTTTCTCCTGTGGGCATTTGCTGAGGTCTGGGGTGACAAAAGTGGTAGGATGCCAAGTCCTCATGGGGCCTCTTCTCCTGGGATTCTGCACTAACCATCTCTGTGTATGTCAGGGACATGGCCTTGGGCTCGTATATTTCTGCTTATCTTCCCAGCTCAGTTTTGCCTCCTGATCAACCTGTTATCCATCTTGTCCACATGGTCCCTCCTGAGTGACCATTCTCTTTGGACTCACCCCTGGTCAGTCCTGTGGGAAGGGTAAACTGGTGGGAACTCTCCCCTGCCCCACCGGGTGGACTAGGATTTTGTGATGTGAGAGAAGCACATGTGGACAGGAGCTTCACTGATCCTTGAGTCACTGGGCCCCTGGTGAGTGCAGGATACACTCCATGAGGCTTGCAGTGGGCAAGGACAACTCTGAGGGCCAGGAAGGGTCTGTGACATTTGGGATTCTCTCTGAGAAAGAGAAGAGATTCCATCTATCTTTCTAGGTAAACCCCAACACCAGCAGTGTGCCAATCCCAGCCAACGAGGGCCCTGGTTGTGTGCTGAACAAGACTTGATCTTTACCACCCCCTTCACCTTCTCATTCAGTGCTATGTCCCTAAGAGTAAATTTTTCTCCATTTGAGCAAGTATTGGCTTACAGATTCTTACACCCACCCATATTTTTTTGGAATATGGCATCTATTTCATGTTCTGTAATTCTTTCACACTTGGCTCATTATTTAAAAATATATCCATGGATTCATAACACTCCCTTTTAATTTCAGAACCCATGGCTGAATCTGGTCAAATGTATCAACATGAAGCCTCCCTGGGAGAGTGGTGTACAATGCTGAGCCTGACCCTGAGCTGGAGAGGGTCACGGGCCAGAGATAAAGGAAGTGCAAAGAAGGGTGAGGGAGAGGAGGTCATCACAGCCCTGCTCAAGTCCAGCCATGTGGAGACGATGTTTACACCAGAATAAATGCTGAAGAAAACACATACAATTGTGTTGCCACAAACCACCTGATTCTGAGCCTAGTCCTGGTGAAGGGACCTGATGGGAGGAAGTCCCAGCCTGAGCTGTCGTTCAGCTTCCCTTCCATCATGCTGGGTTGACCAGAGGCTCCTGAAGAGCCTTCACCCTCCCTCCTGCTCCTGCCCTGCCCCTCTGACGAGGTCTTAAAAAGAGCTTGAGCTCTAAGCTAGGTACATGGCCCAGAGTCCTTGACTATGCTCTGTGCCCCTGAGATCCCAGGATCTTTCTCTTCAATAGACAGAGAATCTGCAGTGCCTCTCCCCTGACAAGCAGCACATGTGGCAGCTGGACCACCCAGCAGGGAGGTATGTGGGGATTTTATACATTATTTTTATATTAATTTTTATAGATTGCAAACAGCAATAACATCATCCTCCTTACCCTCCGCTGTCCTGAGGTCCAGCATGAAATCTATCCCTGACCCTCTGCCACTAAAGTTGCCTTAGACCTAGAGTCAATTGGAAGCCCAAAAAGTCAGAAGTCAAATAGACTCTCCTGCCTTCTGTCTGTAAAAGGCTCTGTGTGACCTGCATGAGGTGGATGAGTGAGAGGCAGGAGGGAGGAGCCTGGGTCATCAAAGTAGCCCCTGTGGGTCCTCAAATGAGAGAGAAATGGAAGGTTATGCCTCTATTATGAGCCATGTTCATGATTTCTCTTCCAACCTTTATCTCAGGCTATTGTGGGGTGTGTTTGTGTGTGTGTATGTATGTGAGTGTGTGTGTGTGAGAGTGTGTGTGAGTGTGTTTATATGTGTGTGTGTCAGTGAGTGTGTGTGCATATTTTTGTGTGTATCACGTGTTTGTGTGTGTGAATGTGTGTCTGTGTGTGTCTGTGTGTGTCTGTGTGTCTGTGTGTGTCACTGTGTGTGTCTGTGAGTGTGTTGAGTGTGTGAGTGTGTGTGTGCTTCTGTGTGTGTTAATATGTGTGTGAATGTGTCTGTGTGTGAGTGTGTGAGTGTGAGTGTGTGTGTACATGTGTGTGAGTATGTGTGAGTGTGTGCATATATGTGTATGTGTGTGTGTCTGTCTGTGTGTGTGAGTGTGTGTGTATGTGTGTGTGTGTGTGTGTGCCCCAGCAGTGGTGACCACAAACCTAAGGGTCCCACCCCCAGCAGGCCTGCTCTCCCTGGAGCCCACCTGCTCTCACCTGATGGGCAGGGGCTGCTCTTTCATTGCTGGGATCCCCTAACCCCACTGTCTGAGATCAACGCAGGAGGATCACAAGGTGAAGGCCTCAGAGCCCACCCCAGGCTGGTGCTGTGCTGCTTGGAGGAGAGCATATGGGCAGAGCATCTTGGAGCTTCACAGACACACCTGCCACACACGTGGCTGTGTGTCCTGACCTTGGCACACACAGGCCCAAGGCTGAGGGTGTTGGGGCTGCAAGTAGCCTAAACCTGCTCCTCCTGCCTCCTGATCCTAGTCCACAGCCACGATCAGACCATGGCTTAAGCAGCCAGGATGGCCTCTGTCACATCCATGTGACACTATGACATCACAGTGAGGAAGGGAAGGACTGGACCCCATGATTCTCAGCCTCAGGCTGACCAGTAGGCTGTGGCTGGAGGTCACGTCTCCCTGTCTCTCTGTGCAGGTAACATTACCTGTGCCTCACGACGCTGCCTGGCCTGTGCTGGCCACCTCCTGGATCACCTGAACCTTCATGCTGACACCTGCTCAACTGCCCTACCAGCTGTCACCAGTGGCAATGTCATCAGGAGGACCATTCCTGAACCTCTTCCAGAATTGACTCATTTTCCAGTCACTTTCTTAAAAATGCATAGATAGATTCCGATTAGCCATTGATCACCAGGATCTATAGTCCTAGCCTCAAAATTGGAACCCTTTCTTCACAATTAGTCCCTTTTCTTATGGGATCTAATGACCATGTGTTCATCATTTCACCTAGTTTAATGGCAGAGTGACCATGACAATCCTTTGGGTCAAGAACTTTTGACAAGAAAAACAAAGTGAGTAGATAGAAGCTCTCAAGGTGCTCCTTGGGTACAATGGAGAGCGTGGGGATGGCCCCGTGATTCTGAAGAGCGAATATTGAATATTCCATGTCTCAGAGAAACAGAACCACACAGGGTCAGTGCCTCTGAGCCTTCTCCAAACCAGGCGGGACAGGGAATCAACTCCATGGGGCCCAGGGCCAGCATAGCTTGATTTGTGTGGGTTTCTCTTCTGTTAACACCACTGCACCTGCGTTTATGACAATATCATGGTCAAGTGCACTAAGTTGATTATTTTTCTGTAAATGAGTTGCTTGGTTGAATGGTGTATTATGGAAGAATTATAGCACCCAGGAAAGCTCCACATGTTTCTGGCTGACACAGGACTGAAAGCAAAGGCACAGAGGAGAACCTTCCCAGCCTTCCAGTGTCGGTCAGGTCCACTGTGGTCAGGTGGACGTCGGGTGTCAGTCTGGTCTCATGGTGTGGATAGAATAATGGGGGTCAGCATTGTCCAGCCCTCTTGGTGAGTTGGATGACTTCAAGTGTCAGTTGTTACATGAAATGGGTGAAAAAAGACTGATTTTATAGGAGTCCAGGGAAGGACCTCTATGACACTGGTTCATGAGCCTAAATTGGGGGAGTAGATGACTATGTAGAATCTTTGTTTGTTCATGCTAATTATTGGCAGTTGATGCTCAGTAATGATCTTTAAATGATCATTTATTTGGATAGGACTTATTTTAAATTCTGACCCATTTTTAAATATCTGACCATACCTCTTCCAAAAGGGAATTGTCCCTAATGCACCCATTTTGTTTCTTTCAAGGCCTGATAATTTGTCAAAACTGGATGTCAACAGGATTGCCTTGCCCATCTCTGTTTGGATCTCAGTCCAAGAGGCCACAAACCTCAGAAGGAGAGAGACCAGGTGCATTCCCAATCCAGGTCTCCAGGTCTCTTAGCCCAAGAGACAACAGCAGGTCCACAGGTGCAACTCCAGGTCCACAGGCCAAAAGACTCAGGGTTGGTGTCCATGCAACCTAGCAAGGACCTAGAAACTTAGAGAGATTCTGTCTCAAAAAATAAATAAATATAGATAGATAGATAGACAGACAGATAGAGATAAATACAAATGTGACCGTGAATGTAGCTGAGCGGTAGTGCGTGTCTGGATTTCATAACAAGTTTGAAGAAAAATTTATTAAAAAAAAGAAAGAAAGAAAGAAAGAAGGAAAGAAAGAAAGAAAGAAAGAAAGAAAGAAAGAAAGAAAGAAAGAAAGAAAAGGAAACAACTCTCTATGCTGTAATGAAAACCCCTGGAGGAGGTTTGTGTGCACAGCACTCAGGGTGACAGGCCAGGCTGAATATTGTCCATTCTATGAGTGCCAGGCAGGTGTCACTCAGCCCAGGTCAAACTACAGGATGGAAAATCATGCAGGTCTGCAGCAGAGAGGGGCGGTGAGGAGCAGCGGGAGCTCAGATAGTGTGGGGGTGGGACCTGCACTGTGCCAGGCCACACTGTTGGACACACATCACTGTCCACTTGTCTACTTCCACATAATGCACAAAATGACCCTGGTGTGACCTGTAGATTTGGGCAGAAGTTGATGAATTATAACAGAAGCAACAGAGTCTCAGGTGGTGGTGGCGGGGCTGTGGGAGCAGGAGGGACACAGCAGAAACATGTACTTCTCCCCAATTTTCCGGGACGCTTAAACTATACTAAAAAATAAAGTCTAAAATATTACCATGAGGAATACATGGAGAGGCCTGTATTTGCTGCACATCCCCTGATACCGCTTAATTCAGTCTCTTCAGGTCTTAAATCACTTCCCTTATCATACAGTGAGCTCACTACCTGCTAGGGCTGAGCTGAAGGTTCAGGGTGCAGAGGAGCCCACTGATCCTCTGACAAACCCTCCTTTTAGTGCTAAGGGCCTGGCAGCCTCTGAGCAGTGCCCTCAGGAGGTGGAGGCAGCAGGAGGAGCAGCTGGGGCAGAGCAGCCTCACACTTCTGCTCCCTGGGAGGTTTTTGTCATGGCCTGTGTCACTGTAGGTGGCAAACTGTTATACTTTTGACAGTAATAAGTGGCGACATCTTCAGTCTCCAGGCTGCTGATGGTGAGAGTGAAATCTATCGCACATCCACTGCCACTGAACCTCGAGGGAACCCCAGATTGCAAACTGTCTGCAACATAGATGAGGAGCTTAGGAGCTTGCCCTGGTTTCTGCTGATACCAGTTTAAATAACTGCTAATGCCCTGACTGGCCCTGCAGGTGATGGTGACTCTGTCTCCATGAGACCCAGGCAAGGAGGATGAAGACTGGGTCATCTAGATGTCACATCTGATACCTGCCATTGGAAACATAAAATAAATATCCTTGTAAGTAGTGATGTTGCAAGAGGACTTTCCTGAGTAGCCAGGCAGCACTGACCACACTGTGATTAGTAAATCCCCAGTGCTGTCCCTCCTTACCTGGGAGGCAGAGCAGCAGGAACCCCAGGAGCTGAGCAGGAGCCCTCATGGCCATGCTGTGTCCTGACTGGGACTGACTCCTGCACAGGGTGTGAGTAGCCTTTTAAGAAGTCCTGAGGGCAGTGGGCTGTGCTGTGGGCACATGCAAATCAGCAGGGCTGGGCAGGCTGGGCACAGCTGCAGGGCATGCTCATATGTCACTCATCACAGGCTCATGTCCCCAGGTGTCTCATGTCAGACTAGGACAGCATAGATTTGCTGCAGAAAACCTTTTCCCTCTGGGGGCCACAGGACAGATTTGGTCCACTGTTCTGTGTTTGATGACCAATTGCTTTTGTCCTGGTTCTGAAAATGGTTCATATTGTTTCTTTTTTCTTTCTTCCTTCCTTTTTTTTTTTTTTTTTTTTGGTTCTGGGATTGAACCCAGGGCCTTGTGCTATATCCCCAGCCCCATCTTTCTTTCTTTCTTTTTCTTTCTTTCTTTCTTTCTTTCTTTCTTTCTTTCTTTCATTCTTTCTTCCTTCCTTCCTTCCTTTCTTTTCTTTTGTTGGGGGGTAGCATGGATCATACCACATTCAAGGGGTGCTTAGCCATACAGCAACATCCCCAGTATATATATATATATATATATATATATATATATATATATATTGCTGTATGGCTAAGCACCCCTTATTAATATAACATATTCATATTCTTCATGTTAAGGAAAAATAACCATACATGCATGTTTAGGTCCATCGTTTACTAAAGTAGTAGGGACAACCAGTCTCAATATAAATATATTTGCCTGCAGAAAACATGTATATATCTGAGGCGGGCTTTGAAGTTGTGATCCTTTTGCTTCAGCCTTCCAAGTCCCTGAGTTTGCAGTCATACATCAGCACAACCAGCTCTAGGGTTAACTTCTTTCTTTTTTTCCTTTTGGTACCAGGAATTGCACTCAGGGGCACTCAACCACTGAGTCACATCCCCAGCCTTATTTTGTATTTATTTAGAGACAGGGTCTCCCTGAATTCCTTGGTTCCTTGCTTTTGCTGAGGCTGGCTTTGAACCCATGATTCTCTTTGTGAGCCTCCCAAGCCATTGGGGCTACAGGCATGTGCCGCCGTGTAGTGTTTCTTCGTGACAATACTCTTGGAGTATGACAAAAACCTTGGAGCAGGGCGGAATAGGAAATGGGGGAAATCTTTATGTTTAGAATATAAACAGAGCACTGAAGACAGGAAGAGAGTTGAAAGTTTAAAGCTTTGGAGGTATTTCAGTTTCAGTGGACCTTGGCTTGGCCTGACTCAGACACCAGAGGAGGAGGGAGCCTATCATGATTGAAGCCCTTCGACCTCACTTTCCCCAATGCACTTAAAACAGTCAGTGCCTTTCTGCAGAACAGCAGGGCTCAAGCCCAGAAAGGCTCCTTCACGTAAGTGTCTTTTCTACAGAAGGTAGAATGATGCTTGAAGCAAATCTTAGTTTCTTTCATCCCTCCAGGGAAGGTTTAAGAAATAAATCAAACAAGAAGGTTGGAGCATGTGAGGATTTTCAATAATAGCTCAGTGAAACCAGAAAGGACCCAGGTTCACTCTATCTGTGTTTTCATCCTAAGCACACTGGACATTTAAACCTGGGTTTCATTCCTCCTGGGCCAAGGAAGGCCGTGTGGCTTTAAGTGTCATATCCTCCATGTTTGGGCCATGGAGAAGAGCGGCCAAGGGCTTTAGGTCCACTCTGCTCATGAGGAATCATAATCCTCCTAGAAACCATGCCCACCCCTCTCTGTTCTCATAGGTCCCTGAGCTGATCCCATGTGCCCCATCCCTACTCTTGCCTGGGCTGGGAGAGGCTCACCTGTCCTCACCATGCACAGCAGCACAGAGCTGGTGCTCAGTCAACTGGAGGAGGGGACTGGCAGCTGGGCAGGGATGGAAAGCTTTGCCCTGTAAGCCTCACTATGCTTCATGTGGAATTGAGGAGGAAAGTGGGATCCCAAGGAATCTCTGTCTGGAGGATTGGAGCAATCCAGGAACTGAGGATGAAAATAGAGGTAAGTTCTGATTTTTTTGGTGACAACCTTGGTTTGAGTTGTGGAAATGAGGTCTGTGCATTAAAATCCAGCTCAGTCCTTCAGGCCCTGGACAAAATGGGAGAGGCTGGGGCAGGGGCTCAACCGGGTGAGCTCAGGCTGGTGCCACCCAGGAGCTAAGGGCTCTGGCCCTTGGCTGTGAGGACATGCTCTCCCAGACAATGGGGCTGAGGACCTGGGGAAGCAGAAGCCCTACCTACCAGCTGCCTGTCAGGGGATTCAGGGAAGGAAGGAGCTCCACACCCTGGGGGCTGAGCCAAGCTGAGAGCCCACAGCCAGGTGAGGAGCACCAGGGGTCAGGGCAGAGCCTGGCTCTCTGGGAGGCTGTGCTCAGTGCTGAGCTCACGGGTCCTGGGGCAGAAACCTGGTGTTCCAAAGTGGGGGGGGGGGGTCCGAAAGACCCACCCAGCGCATTCTGTTAGCCAGAGTTCAAGTGTACTTGGAAATAAAAGGAGTAAAATATGACGTGTACATGCTATTTAGGATATAAACTATATTGACAAGTCTATACACAATGTGCATCAGAAATACAATATTTTAAAACATAAACACACTACTTTGCCTTCTTGTACAATGGAAAGTTTTTGTTTGTTTGTTTTTCAGTTTTGGTGACCCAGTTGGGGCCTTATGTTGGCCAGGAAGTCTCTGAAGAACACTACAAGTATTTTAAAACTTTAATTTGGGACAGTCTGTATGTGGCCCACACTGCCTTTAGACCTGTGATCCTCCACCCTCAGGCCCCAAAGCAGCTGGGATTACAGTCGTGGGCCACAGAGTCTGCTGACCTTAAGCTGGCTACAGTGAGCTTGGACTATGCAAACCCACGTCTGTACCAGAAGCCATGGCTCCCTCTCCACTACAGAGAACTGAGGATCATGAAGCTCACGGCCTGACCCTGTGCTCCTGCTGCCTGGAACAGTGACCTTTCCATTACTCAGGATACTGGATGTCCTAAATCTCTGTAGTTACACAGAGATATCACAGAGTTAAGTATTGGTTATGGGCCCTAAGGGGACAGAAGTTCTGTGTCAAGAGATGGGCATGGGCAGCTCCTCCCTGCTGGCTTCCCCTACACAGAGCAGAACAGCTGGCTCAGTGACTGCCTGGTTGGTGGCCTCCCTCTGACTCGAGGGACACAGGTACCCTTGGCAGCTGGAAGGTTCCTTTGTCTATTCTGTTCATAGTGGACCATGTCGGCCACACGAATAGCTTCTGAACATCTACTGATCTCCTTTCTTGTCTCTAAAGACCACCATGCACCATCTTGGACTCTTCCATTACAATCCAAGGAGTGGAGTTAGAAGCAGGCCAAGTGCCAATATGTGCAGAAGAAGAGGGTTGTGACCCATATGAGGACAGCCATGTGTGAAGTGAGGAGTGATAGTTGTGAACTCAGATAGGAGGGGACAGGACTGGAAGACCCAGGCAGGTATGCAAGGAGGAGCCCAGGATTAAGAAAAAAGAAATGGGAAAGGGAGAGAGGGTGTGATTTTAGAGCTGTTCCCAACTTACTCCTCTAAGAGTCCCCACACTGTCAGCTGCAACTGGGCAGGAGGAGCACCTGTTCATCCCCAGTGGTGGGAGGAGGAGGTTCTTGTTCCTTGAAAGAAGTGTGGTGCTGGTGGCCAGAATGACCTGTGTCCCTGCCCCACAGCCCTCCCAGGCAGGTGGGGTGTGCAGAGGGCAGCAGGAGGCAGCAGGAGCGCAGCAGCCAGGCCTGGTCCTAATGGTGCCAGGCTGGATACTGCTAATACTCTTGCTGAGTAGGTAAGGGACAGTGACCTCTCTCCTGGGACACAGAAAGAAAGACTAACATGAGTGAGACCCTGTGTGTTCTCACTTTACCAGAAGTGAGTCCTCTCTCCATGTTTCTGATGGATAGTGAGAGGGACATCACTGGACAAAGGCAGGAGGAAATGCCCTGGGAGATCAGGAGGCAGTAGGTGGTGTCAGGGTGCAGGATGGTTGGGAGGGATTTTACTACCATCCGGGCAATTAGGAGGGCAGCACGTTATCTTAGGGTCTGTTTTGTGGAGGACAAGGTGGCCATTCCCTGGAATTCCTCAGCAAGGAGTGACAAAGTGTCTCTGTGGACATCCTGGCCATGCCCAGGATGGACTTTGCACACAAGTGTCTATGCTTTGGCTCAGGCCTGCTTGGCCTCATCCAATGCTCTGCATTGTCCCCCCTGAGCCCAGCCTGGTGTCCAGCATCCCCTGGGCTCTTCAGCTGCTCCTGCTGCACCTGGAGGCTGCCCTCCCTGGGGGCTAGTACTGTGGCTGGTGCACCTGCAGGACCTGGTGAGCGTCCTGCTAAGGAGAGTGGGCGGCAGCTCCAGGACACACACAGGGACTGTGCAGGTTACATCCATACAAGCTTGGATGTATGTGTGTTCACACTTGTGCACAGGTGTAGTCATGCAAACTGAAGATGAGCTACAGCCATCTTCGATAATTTTTTTTTCTTTGTGAAATACAGTTAGATTAAAAATTAAAATCTTAAACTTGGAGTAAGCTAACAGTGTAAAATAGGTTATTTGCATATATAAGCCAATGTTGTCCAGGATTGAAACATTTTTTTCTTTTTTTCTAAATGACATGTTGAATACTGGAATAAGCATGATTTTAATGAGAATCTAACAAACATATTTCTGGACAAACTTTTGCTGGAATATACAAATCAGGTTAATTTGAGTGGGCCTGGGGGTGAATGAAGCAGTTTCTCCATGCTCATCTACCCACACACTCAGAGGCTGAGGCAGATGTGGTCCCTGGAGCCTGGGCTACTGTTCAAAATGGTGACACATCTTGGTGTCAACATGTGGTGATGATTCTACAGGAATGCAGGATGCTAGAGTTAGGGGTTCATGGATGCTGCCACCCAGATTTCACAGGGATTCCTGGGAGGCAGACAAAGAGCCCCAATGTCGGAGTCCCTGAAGGACTTGCCCCTGAGAGGGCACTGCATGGAACTGTGGGAGGAGGCAGACACTGCAGTGGAGTTTTCGAAACTGAGAAAAGCCAGAAGCACAGACCCTGTGCTGAGGAGAGCTGCAGGGATAGAGCAGAAACAAGCCAAGAGACAAGTCCTGTGAGTCGCCACAACAAGGCCAGGTACAGAGCTACCCAAGCCCTTTGGAGGGAGCACCTCAATGCCATTGCCCCAGAGGCAGGAAGAGGAGCCACAGGGCTTGTTTTCCCAACTGGAGTGTTTGGTCCCATCAATTCTTTGTAGGCCCTTATTTTTTCTTACTTTTTTTCTCTTCTCTCTTTATTATTTTAAATTGGTATGTTTATTCTGTGCCTTTCTATATTAAATATATGTAACATGCTTTTGATTTTTACAGGGGCTTACACTGAGAGTTTGCCTTGAAGTTAGACTTTGTGCAATCCTGGAACTCTTAAGACTAGGGGGACTCATGGAAATGGACAAAGTATGTTTCACACTGTCAGATGGGCATGATCTTTGGGGGACAGGAGCAGAATTTTATGATGTGAAATTCAGATGTTCCCCAAAACTCATGTGTGAGACAATGCAAGGCTATCTATGGGTAAATAATTGCATTTGGAGAGTCTTCACCTGATCTCCTAATTAGTGCATTAATTTCCCAATGGAGATTAGCTTGGTGGTTACTCCAGGCAGGCAGGGTGTGGACAGAGAAGGCTGTCTTTGGGGGCATGGCTCTGAGTGATATATTTTGCCCCTCATCTGTAGTGTCATTCTCTTGGTCCCTGGTGTCACTTCCTAAACCATACTCCTTCACCTCACCCTTCCACCAGGATGTTCTGCCTTACCAGGGGCCCAGAGCAGTGTCGATGGCTGTCTATTGACTGAGACTCTGAACAGTGAGCCCCCAAATAAACTTGTCCTCTGATTGTTCTTGCCAGGTTTTGTGGTATCAGCAGTGAAAAACAGAACAAAAAGTACTTCCAACTTTTTTAGGGTGGAAGCTGGTTGAGCTTCGGGGAAGCCATGGTTGGAGGACACCTGAGAGAGAGGCCTGGGCTGGGGTGAGTGGGGCAGTTGGACCTGTGGACATGGCCCATAGGAAGGGGGCTCAGGACCTGAGTTATTTGAATAAGGTTTGAGGCTCAGACTGGACAGTACTCACGGAAGAATTAAACCTTTCATATTTTCTTTCTTTCTTTCTTTCTTTTTTTTTTCTTTCTTTCTTTCTTTCTTTCTTTCTTTCCTCCCTCCTCCTCCTCCTCCTCCTCCTCCTCCTCCTCCTCCTCCTCCTCCTTTGAGAGGAAATACTAGTTGGGGCCCAGAGCTTCAGAGCTTCACTTCAGGTCATGGATGTCGGAATGCTTTCCTCTGCTCCCACAGTGAGGCCCATGGCAGAAGGGCATGGAGGAGAGGAGCTGCTCACCTCCTGGTGCCCAGGAAGCAGAGAGAGAAATGGAGGTGCCGGGGGGACAGGTCAGACTCCTCAAGAACCTGTCCCCAGTGCCCTTTCTCCAGGAATGCCCAGCATGCCTGGTCAGCACCCAGTTAGTCCATTGAATTATAAATCCACTAAGTGGATTAATTGCAGCTTTCATGCCCTTGTCCTTCCACCTCTGAACGTCCCTGCAGTAAAGGGGGCTTTCAGGCAACACCTCATATCCACACAGTAGCATTCTGCACCTGGACCCCTGAAACTCAAGATGTGACTCAACAGGCAAATTGCATGGAGTCCACCTGCAAGAGTCCCCATAGTCTTAACAATTCCAGCTGGTCCAAAAATCCAAGCCAAACTCTTATAAGCCCACTGCTGTGCAAAGAAGAAAAAGAAAAGAAAAAAAAGAAAACTTTACCCAATTTGATTTTTTTTTTTTTGACTACAGGGATTGGACCTGGGGCACTTAACCATTGAACCACATCCCCACCAATTTTAATTTATTTTTTAATTTTTTAATTTTTAATTTTGAGACAGTATCTTGCTAAGTTGCTAGATCTTCACTAGGTTGCTGAGGCAGGTGTTGATCTTGCAATCCTCCTGCCACAAGCTCCCAAGTTGCTGGACTTCAGAGGTACAACACCACAGCCTTCCATTTTTCTTTTCTGAATATGGATCTGATTAAATACACCTTTTCTCTTTGTTCCTTTAATCACTAAGACATTCTGCCTACCATCCTGAAGAGCTGGGAACCCAGAGTCTGTCATTCTTGGAGCTCTAAGGACACTGTGGTTGGGAGCAATGTGAGTCTGGTCTGCAGGTCTCCAAAGCTTCAACCTTGGCCTTAGGGGCCTGCAGGTGTTGCACTTCCTCCTAGCTGGGTGAGGAGCACCTTGTTCCTGTCACCCTGCTGCCCATCAAGGATAAGACCAAACTCCAGGGACCTAGTCCTCATTCCTATTCCTTTACTACAAGGACTCTCTTTCAAGTGCAGTTCCCCAGCGAGGCATCTGCTCAGACCCACACACCTGCTGCTTCTCCCTGGATGTGTTAGAAGTATTGGTTTTCACCAAGTACCCACTGAGGGCTCACTCTGAGTCTTTCCTGGGTGACCATGGCCCTAGGGACATGGAGTCTGCTGGAACAATGGGCAGTGGGAGGAGGTGATGTGATTCCTCAATGGAAAGTGTGAGTCTGACAGGAGGTGGTGAAGTGGTGACAGCAATAACCCCAGGTCAGTCTGGGCTCATGATTTCCAGGGACAACATGGTGGGCTGTTTGCCATCCCTGCTGTGCACTGGCACCCTCTTGTGGTCGAGTGTGGAGATGCTGTCTGAGAATTTTTTTCTTTTTCTCTGACATTTCACATGAAGATTCTCATTTTTTTTTCCTCCCTCAGTCTCAGGGTGTTCAGGACTAAAGGTGTGTGCCACCCTGCCCATGAGACTCTAAGTTCAGACACCCTGAGCCTGGGCAGGTAAAGCCGGCATCTCTTACCTAAACCCATGGCTGCCTCTCCACTCTTAGGACTGAGCATGAGCACCATGGAGTTCAGAACCTGCACATGGTTGTCCTGCTGCCTGGAACAGTGACCTTCCCATTGCTCATGACACTGGGTGACCCACTGGGCTATGGTTACAGATAGGAGCAGGTGTCATACAGATGGGCAGTTGTTCTTGACCCCAAGGGGACAGAATTTCTGTGCCCAGAGCTGGGCAAGGGCAGCTCCTCCTGCTGGCTTCCCCCACACAGGGCAGAAGAGCTGGCTCAGTGACTGCATGGACACAGGACAAACCCATCCACAGCGGCTGCTGGCCACCCCTCTGACTGGGCAGACAGAGGTGCCTTGGCAGGTCACAGCTGACATGATGCAGGGTTCTGCTCACAGTGGACCATGGCGGCCACATGTACAGCCCTGAACACCTGATGCTCTCCTTTCTGGTCTCTAAAGACCACCAGGCACCACCTTTGACTCTCCCATGAGAATCCAAGGGTGGAGTCAGAGGCAGGCAAAGGGCCATGTTGTGCAGGAGAACAGGGTTGTGACCCATATGAGGACAGCCATGTGGGAAGTGAGGAGAGACTGCTGTTAACTCAGAGTAGGAGGGGACAGGACAGAGAAGACCCAGGCAGGAGGGCAGAGGAGAGACACAGGAGGAGCCCAGGATCCAGGGAGAAGGGATGGGAGGTGGAGGGAGGGTGTGACTTCAGAGCTGTCCCCAACCTGCTCCCCTGAGGGTCCTTAGACTGTCAGCACACCAGTACACAAGCAGCATCTGAGAGTAGGTTTGTGCCCTTGTGGGGACAGGAAGAAGTTCAAGTTCCTTCAAGGAAGTGTGGGTGCTGGGGCCCAGAATAGCCTGTGTCCCTGCCCCACAGCCCTCCCAGGCAGGCATAGTGTGCATAGGGCAGCAGGAGGCAGTAGAGACTCAGCAGCCAGGCCTGGTCCTGATGGTGCCAGGCTGGATACTGCTAATATTCTTGGTGAGTCAGTAAGGGACAGTGACCTGTCTCCTGGGACACAGACCCTGAGTGAGACCCTGTGTGTTCTCACTTTACCAGAAGTGAGTCCTCTCTCCATGTTTTTGATAGTGAGAGGGCCATCACTGGGCAAAGGCAGGAGGAAGTGCCCTGGGGGATCAGGAGGCAGTAGGTGGTGTCAGGGTCCAGGGTGGTTTGGAGGGATTTTACTATCATCCTGGCAATCAGGAGGGCAGCACGGTACCTGTTTTGTGGAGGACAATATGGCCGCTTCCTGGAAGTCCGCTTGGGCCTGAACCCTCAGCAAGGAGTGACAAAATGTCTCTCTGAACCTCCTGGTATGCCTTGGACTGACTTTGCACACAAGTGTCCATGCTTTGGCTCAGGCCTGCCTGGCCTCCTCCAAGGCTCTGCACTGTTCCCCCTGAGCCCAGCCTGGTGTCCAGCATTCCATAGGCTCTTCAGCTGCTCCTGCTGCACCTGGAGGCTGCCCTCCCTGGGGACTGGTGCTGTGGCTGCTGCACCTGCAGGGCCTGGTGAGCATCCAGCTCAGGAGAGAGTGCGGCAGCTCCAGGACACACAGGGGCATGGCCAAGTGACATCCATACAAACATGGGTGTGTGTGTGTTCGCAGGTATGCATAGGTGTAGAAGTGCAAACTGAAGGCTTGTGCAACCAACACCTTCCCACAATTTCTTTTTCCCCTGTCTGCTATGAAATATTATTGTGTTAAAAATGGAAATCATCACCTTCAAGTAACAAGTGTAAAATAGGTTATTTCCTTAACCATAACTACCACTATATTGTCTTGAGTGTAAACATTTTTTTCCCTTGAAGGACATGTGTGGTGTCCGGATGAAACAGTGACAATCTTGATGCGGGTGAGACACAGGCAATTACATAAAGTGAGGTTGTGTGTATAGTTCTAATGCAGTGTGACTGGTGTCCCTATAGGGAGGAGAAATAAGGTCTCAGAGACACCAGGGAAAGCCATGTGACACAGGAGGACAGTCAACTGTGAGCCAAGATGGAGCAGAATGACCTGCTGGTGCCTTGATGTCTGCCTGAGATCCCACAGTCATGGGAAAGTCCATTTATTATGTGAAGCTGCCCAGTGGGGTCCCTCTTTATGGCAGCAGTGTGACCTCATTGCTGGATGCAGGAGCAGAATTCAGTCCTGAGGGACGCTGAGTCCTCTGAGAGGGTATTCTATAGGGCCACTGGTGCAGCACCTTCAAGAGTGACAGGACCATGCGATCCAAGGAAGCAGAGGTTGCCATCGCAGGCTGAAGAAGGCTGAGGAGACCTGGCTCCACAGCAGCTGGGAGTCTCCACTGGACCATTTGCTACAGAAGACACTAGGGGGCAAATGGGCACATGTGAAATGCCATGAAGACGGGATGGGACAGGGCAGTAATATCCATGTCCTGGTCACAGGAGCACTGCAGTTATGTGGGGCATGCTCTCCATAGGGAGACCTGCTGAGTGGGGGGTGTGGCTTCACGTCTTCACCTCACCTTCACATGACCCAAGGAAGGAAGGACTGACTTCACCATCCTGAGGGCAGCTGGTGGCCAGAATCCATGTGAAGCACTGATTTCCACCTTCTCTTGTTTAACTGGTAGTCAGAGTCCTCAGCTCCTGAAGAGCTGGGCTCTAGACCATACCCATCCCCTCTCAGGAGCCAGGACTATGAATGTGAGCAATCATAAGTCTGAGACACAGACCCCAAAGGCTGGGCCACTTAACTGAGAAGAACCTGCAGGGTGGGCACCTTCTCCCACATGGTTGAGGGGCCATGGATCCTGGTCCACCTGCTTCCCATCAATGGTCAATGTGAGACCACACTGTGGGGACCTGCAGCACAATGTTTTCCTCTACTGGAGAGACCAGCCTGCCCAAAGCACATTCTGTGTGCGTCTTCCTATGGGGTTATGTGGGGAGCCACTCTTAATGACCCATGCCTTCCAGTCCTGAAGCAAGGAGCTCTGACCAATCACCACATTTTGTGGTGACTTGGGCATTGTCCCAGCCTGGGAAGTAGAAAGTGTCTTCAGGTGTAGGCATGTCACCCATGGGGTTGAGCTATGCTCACCTGTTCCTTTGTATCCTACTCCTTTGCCTTGTTTGGGATAGAATGTTCCATGAAAATGCCCTTTGTGTGTCCCCTTCTCTTGTTCTGCCCTTGGGTGTGGCCTTCCTAGGTGTCAGTCAACCTGCTGACAGCAGACATCAGGAAGCTATACTCCACCCCATAACACCTGCCCCTTTGCCTCATTTGAATGGCTTCTTCTCAATAAAATGGATCAGCAGGTGCTCACTCTCTCTTTTTCCAAGGACCACTAAGGTCAGAAGAGCCATCACAGGACCCAAAGTAAAAAGTATTTCTCTGCTTCTGTGTAATTATTTTGTGCCAGTCCAGTTCACCTGGAGTACTCTTGAGTGTTTTAGTCATGAGGAACATGACAGGGTTACCTTCCTGTGATTGCACTGTGTGGGGATAGGACATGACAGGGGGGGGGACTTCAGCCACCACTCAAGTATAAAGTCCCTGAGTCCTCCCTGGTCATCATTGCTCTGTGTCCATGAAGTCCACAGAAAGAAAGGCTGAGGGAGGTGTGTGCACAACAGTTCTGCAGGTGACCTTGGACTGACCCAGGCCCTCCTGTGACCCACTTGCAGTTCTCATGAACACATAGTGTGCTGGGTGCAGCATCCTCAGACCCAGGGGAGCTGGCAGAAGGGCTCAGGTCCCTTCCAGTCCCCATGGAGAAGCAGCTGGGCTTTTGTACTTTGGCACATAGGGTCTCGTTGCCCAGGAGATAAAAGCCTAGATGGGCAGCTCTGTGAATCCCTTGGCTGTGGTCTAGGGGCAGGGACTAGGTTGGACCATTTCCTCCTGGAAGCACTTTCAGAGACTCATGAGGAGTGCTCTCCTGGGAGTTGTTCCTCTAGTGATCTGAACTCCATAGGCTGCCTGTTCTGGGAATAAGAACCTTTTCTATGAAAGCAATTAACACCAACCAAGGGCTCACTCCTTGGTACACACAGAGTTCTATATGGTGACATCAGTTTTGAGAAAAAGAAAGTCTAAGCTGTGAGGTGAACTGGCAAGTAGGTCAGGAGCAGGAAGCTCAGATTGGCTTCCCTACTAGGGGGCAGCAGCGGAGTTTGCAGACAGAGTGGAGAAGCTGCTTGTTGGTTATATAGTGAGAAATGTATTGGGGAACTTTCACAAGGGTGCAGAAGGTCATTGCCATCTTCACAAGTCACATTCTTTGACTGGGAAAGGTTTCAGGGTCTAAATAAAGGATCATGAGTTTGTGATGTAACAAAAGCTGCCTCCTATGCCCAGGCCTGTTCTGGAAAAGCCTGTTTCAAACCATCCTTGAGTGGATTCTGAATGGTATTTCTGAAAAAAATGCCTGAAGCACATAGTTAGTGAATTTATGTTCAGGTATGTTCTCATTTTAGCTGATTTCAAAATTTCCACTTTCAGGTCCTAGCAAACAGAAAATTTCTGGTTTGTCGGAAGAAAAAGAGACACAAAACACATTGTTAGTATATTGGATCCTGTGAATGGGCACAGGACACTGACTCCAGGAGAGCCTGAGAGTCCACAAGTCCCCTCCTCCATGGAGCCCTGAGCCCTGCTGTGGGTGCAGGAGAAGCCACAGCTGGATGAATTCTGCAGACTCAAAGCCAGAAGGAGCTGAGACCCTCATATTCCAGATCACAATACAGAGAAGTGTCCCAAGGCCTTATCCTGGAATGCAGAGGAAATGCCCTGAGAAGAACTGCTGCAGCCATCATTAACAGGCTCTTCCCTGGACAGAGTAGGCCATCACTGGGTCAGGAAGAGAGGAGTTTGCAGGGACTCTGGCACACAGTTGTTCTTGTGCAGACTGTTAACCCTGAGCATAGCCCTGGGTGTTTATGGCTCTCCCTGAGCCTCCATTTCCTCCTGCTCACCTGCAGATAACAGGAAGCACTTCCCCTACCATCTCTGCCATGTCCCTGGGGAAGCAAAAGAGGGCCTAAGATACCAAGCATCTCCCATACATGAATGAAGCTGGGTTTCTGTCTCCTACACTTTTGTTTCCATGTTGCAGATGAAACAGAGAAAACTGCAAAAGTCTGATTTTGTGTCTCCAGAGAGAGCAGTTTTGCACCAGGCAGAAAGAGATTGAAGGCAGATGGCAGCTGTTATTTCCCTCTGGAATCATGTGGGATGCTCTGGTGGCCACTGTGGCCTTCCTGAGGGTAATGAACTACACCATCCCGGGTTCAGGATGCTGATGGTCAGGGGGAAGTCTCTCCATGACCCACTGCCCCTGAGCCAGGCTGGGACACCACTGGGCCTGCAGGATGCAGCACAGATGAGGCCTCAAGGTGTCAGCCAGGGTTCTGCTGGTGCCAAGCTCACTAGTTGCCCACACTCCAGCTTGCTGTTCCCCTGGGGACAGACGGGAGACTCACCAAATCTGTGTCAGCAGTGTATCACTTTAAACCTGAATTATAACTAAGACTGAATCATTGCTTGTTCACTTTAGGTCTAACCATGGTCTCCACAGTAGAACCAGATCAATGCAGTACATTGGGTTTTGGTCACTTGTCTTCCTGTGGGGGATTCCCATGGAATCCCCATCATCCAGCTGTGACAGCTTCACCACAGCTGCACAGTGTCCACCCAGTGGCCATCCTGGTGGGCCCTGAGTCAGGCCATCAGGGCTGTCCCACAGATCAAGGGACATGGATGTCCCACAGATCAAAGACAAGGATGGAGTTTCCTACAGCTGCCCTCACCTCACATTCCACATCACTGAAGCTCTGACACTAGCAGCACCCTCCTTGCAGTTGTGACTTCTAGTTAATCAAGATGATCCCTTAACCACTGACACACAACACCTCTTTTCTTGTTATGATGTCATTGTCTCATGGTGAAAATGCTCCTCAGAACAGTCAGAAGAGCAGCTTCACCGAGACCCACAGGATTCAGCCTTCAATTTCCCCCCACAACCTCATTGGACTCTGGGTGGTCTCTTCACTACCTGCTCTCAGCTCTTGAATCCTACTTATTTGTCTTGATCTGCAATGAAATATCTATTGGGCTGTATATCACAGCCACCAGAGCTGACCTCTGTGCTCTTCTCACCACCCACACTCAGACCATCACCTTAGGAAACCCTCACAAGCCATGTCCCAGCCTTCCTACTCAGGGAACCCTTGTTTTGTCTTTCAACCTTCTCTCTAATATTTGTCAAATGACTCATAAAAAGGAAAAACCCACCACCTCCACTTGGGGTCTGCTGCACTAGAATTCCTTCAGCTTTCTCTTCTAGTGTCTCTGGAAATGCACAAAAAGAATATTTCCTAAAGCAGTGTTTTAGAAAATAGGGTGTTTTTAAAATCAATTTGGGGCTAATAAATTTATTTAGAATGTTTTTAATTTTAAGGCATTGTAATTGTATATAATCTTGGTCCGTGATATTCCTGTTTGTATGTGCTCATGATCAAACATTATACTGATGGAAAGTAGGACACAGGTTGAAGATCTTTTTTCCAAATATGGGAACCTGGAAGTGTTTCTTCAGATTTTGGAAACCTTTCATCATTTACCAAGTGAGCATTCCCATACAAAAATCCTAAATCCACTGGCATCCTTCCAAAAAGAATCAGATTTCTGAGCTTTTATGATGTGGGATGTTAGGAATAGAGAGGCTCAGTTTTTCCTAGAATAAGGTGCAGTATAACCGAGTCGCCCAGAGCTGTGGATGGTGGGAGCATTGTTAGGTGGACTCTGTGTGTGAGGCACATGCTGTGTGCTGTGGTTCGTTCGTTCTCTCTCTCTCTCTCTCTCCATTTTTTTTACTTAAAAAAAGAAAAATGACAGTATAATGCATTACAATTCTTATTGCATGTATACAGCACAATTTTTCATATCTCTGGTTCTATATAAAGTATGTTCCACTCAATTTCCTAATATCTCTAAGACAAGGTGACAGGTTGGCTGTGGCTTGTCTGCCTCCTACTGGTCGATCTTAGGTATAACATGGTTAGGATTTTAGACTGGGTCCCATGAAGCTTCACTGCTAATCTTCACTATTGCTCAGGGAGCTGACCCTATTGCATCCATCACTGGGACAGATTCTGTAAGGAACACAGATGTCCAGCTCATATCAATTATCTTTCTTGTAGATGAGGACAAATGAATGAGGACAAATGACTAACAGACAATCAGGGATCCAAAAATGATAATTGAGAAGAGGGTTAAGGGCTGGACTCAGTGGTGCAGGTGAGAGGCCAAGGCTGTGGCTTCAGAGAGGCTCCTGAGGATGCAGATATGGAGGCAGAGTAGGGGAGCCCAGGACTCCTGGCCTCCCTGTCAGTGCAGCCTCATTCCTGCCCTCTCAGGACAATGCCTGGGACAACTCAAGACCACACCACCTGTGCCTACTAAGAAGGCCTGGAGTCCACACAGGCTTGTGACCAGCCTCTGGGAGGTTTATGCTCTTAGCTACAACATCAAAGATGGTAAAACCAACCTTTCAGACCAACATGGGCCACCAGTCACCAGTGTGTATTGACCACTTGAAGTGAGTGCATCTGAAAGACTCAATTTAAACTTTAATTTTGTTTCAAATTTGTAGTCACACATGGCCAGTGTTCACCACAGAGGCCAGCGTAGTTCTAAAAGTAACAGTCAGCAGTGTCACCAAGATGCCCAGTATGCTGGTTTATAAGCATGTTCTCTGCCCAGTGCCACCATTACAGTGAGGGACAGTGACATCCCAGCCCCCAGGCTGCTGTGTCAAGGTGACATGGCTGTCAGACCCACTGCCACTAACACACTGAAACAGCCCCAGAGACCTGCAGATGCAGAGACCATGACCATGGCTCTCTCTGGGAGCTCCACCCCTTCCAGCAACAGGCAGAAGGCAGATGCCCACATGCACCAGGGCTGCCTGGCAACACTCTCCCCAGAGAAGGCCACACACCTAGACTCCTAAAGCATCATTCCTGGGTGAAATCTTGGGTATGTTCACTTCCTTATCCACCTGCATCCTCCAGGCCCCGTAATGAAACCTAGGGGATATAAGAAAGGAGGTCATGGAGTGCTAGTGACAATCATCCCAGGATCAGTGTTCACTGGACATGATTTCCAAGGACCCTTGGCCCCTCTCTGCCTTCACTGCTGTGCGCTGGCCCCCTCTAGTGGCCACATACAGAGGAACACCCTGAGGAGTTTCCTGTCCACAGTCATTGCTAGAGCAACAGGTGATTTCTTGCACATTGTGAAGCATGCTTTGCTGTTGTGCTTATTTCTTTCCATAGATAATTATTCCTAAGTGGATTTCAGGAACTCTTCTGAACCATGGTTCCATCAGAAAATGAAACATAGTTTCCAACTACATGTTAGCAGTGTAGGAATTGAGATTTATCCACCATGTCTGGAACCCGAAGCCACACAATATTCTGCTGCTCAACACTCTGCAGGTAGAAATGGAGGGACCAGAGATTCATGGTGCTTGGGGTTTGGTGCTGTTCAGTTTCTCTGTGGTCCAAGGACAGCTTTGTTGACCAATTCTAATCACCATCAGTGCTTTGAAACAAATAAAATGTTCCAAAATATCCTATTTTTAATTAGAAGGGATGGAGAATGCAGGGGAGTTGGAGATATGTAAATTAATTAGTTAACATAGACCAAAACAAAACACTCTGCTCCATAATCTTGAGTGTTAGGTGGAATAATTTAATAATAATAAGATTCAATCTTAATGACTGTGAAGCTTCTGTCTGTCAACTCCACTTAACCTGTAGCAGCAACTGTGTCCCTAGGAATGTCCACTTATCCTGAAGATTGTTCCTATTTGTTTAATTTCACTATTTTATCCACCATGTTTATAGTCTCACTGTGAACAATGTATGTCTTCTCTCCCTGAACTTTCATTCCAAAAATGACCTTGGCTTTCAGAATGAGTGGACCTGTTTCCAGGTGGGACAAAGCCTGGCCACTGGCCACATCTGGAGCATATTGCAGCACCTGGTGCTTTTTCCAACAGTCTCTGAAGAAACAGATGGACCACTTCATATGAGAGAAACTAGAGTCTCCAGAGGTTTGGGTCAACAGACAGTGATCATTTTCCCTCCCTTGGGCATCTATAAGGTCCTTGGGACACATCAGGAGGACAGAGTGATAGACAAAGAGAGAAGTGTCCTCAAGGCCTCAGTTCAGATCTCAACTTCCATTAAAATGCCTCACAGGACCAGGGTGGGCCTGCAGGGATGGTGGAGGGGGAGCCTCCCTATCTCTCTAATTCAGATGTGTCCTATATTTTATGAGTGTTCAATCTGATGATGACAGGAAGATTCAAATTCTTTCTTCCAAACTGCACTGAATTCAGTGTCTGAGGTCTAGGAAGGGTGCATCTGTGCTCCCCACAGTACAGTGTGTGATCCCTAATAACCCTCCACAGTCCTTGACCTGATCCCCATGTGGGGTAGAGGAGGGCCCATCAGTGGTCATTCTGCCTGGTGGCTGGATGCTCAGAAGCATCAGGAGCCCTGTGAGCCCTGGCTGATGGCACCTGCAGGAACCTCACTGGAAAGGCTGGAAAGGTGGCTGATGGGTCCTTGTTTTGGGTGATGTGGGTGACTGAGAGCACCCTGCTGAGCAAAGACCAGCTGATTTGTATCCACTTGGAATATCATTATTTCCAATCATGGCCATTTTGAAAGGACCAGTCACAGCTTTTTAAAACAATTTTGTCTCCAGACTTTTAGTCGTCTTTACTCTTGGGTGTGACATTCTGTCAAAAGAAGCCTTCAGTGACACTGAAGTGCCCCTGCTCTTTGCAAAGGCACAGTGAGGGGTGGCCCCTAGATTTCCCCAGTGCTATCTCCAGTCTCCCAGGGAATCTCTGACTCAGGCCCTGGAGGGACATAGTCCAGTATAAGCATTCGACAAAGGTCAAGGAAGACACACTCCAAACCCAGAAATAACTCAGAAACAGACAAAGTGCCTGGAGGAGCCCAGATGTCCTGCCTCACTCAGGCCCAGGGCAGTGGAGTGGCCCACCATGGACTCAATACTGAAACCACGTGTAGCTAGTAAAGTCCCTCCTCTGGATCTGTTCTTCTCAGGTCTTTTGGTCACAGTGTGAAAAGTTCACTACCATCCTGGGACACCAGCTGTTGATCCCATTCATTAGTGTCATTCCTGAAGGGCATCTGCCATTAACACTGTCCAGGCCTTTATTCCTGGAGGGTTGCTCAGGAAGGGACCAAGGAGAGAGAATCCTATGCCAGCCCCAGCACCTGTGCTAAGACCTGTGCCCATAGGGGGGACAGAGGAGCCCCTGGGAGGGGTGAGCAGTGAGGGCATCTCCACTCTCACCCTGGGGTCCCAGAGAGTAGAGGGCCTCATGGGTAGAGGTTCACACCTTCTGTGGCAGATGACCCTGATGGCTGGGGAGGACCACAGCACCTCCACGTCTAGAATCTGTGCCTTCTCTTGCCAAATGTCCAGGGCTTTGAAATACTCACCAGAAATAAATGGTAAATGTCTAAAGTGAGGAGTGTGATGGTTAGAAAATTATATGACTCTTAGCAGCTCCTAGGGGCTCACAGGCCCAGGGCCAGCATTCAGCAGTTGGGTGGGGTTACCCAGGGAACCTGGGGAATAGCAGGGAAGGTCCCAGAGGTGCTGTACCTCCAGGTGCCACTAGACACTGGCCTCTCTCATCAGACTCTCCAGCTGCTGAGCAAGGGAGGCGCCTACTCCGGGCCCTCTGAGGACCCTGCTCAGACCCTCACCTTCCCTGTAGGACTCCAGGGTCACCTGTGACTAGTGTGTTCTCTGCCCAGGTGAGAGTAGCTTATATTTTTCTTTCCTAATCAAAAACAGGTTTATTGGATTATTTTTATATCAAAAACAGACTCACTTGGAGGTGGGCCAGGAAGATGGTGACCCCAGGGCTCTGCAGGGGAGGGTATGTCAGGAGCTTGGTCCCTGGCTGAGGTCTGGAGTCTGCTGTGGCTGGGGAGGTTCAGCACATCATAGCTGTGACTCATCCCAGCCACTAACACAGGAATGAGGACATGGAAACAGGAGGGGGAAGGGAAGGTGTCCAAGGTCCCCTACACAGGAACCCTCTGCAGAGGTCAAGTTGAAGAAGAAAACAGATTTTTTTGCATCCCTAGGAACAGATCAGAAAGTCACTTGTGAAGGGGGAAGAAGAGGATGACAAGTAAAGAATATCATGCATATTTATGCCTTTTTAGCATTTTTATTGTTGGCTCTTCTTGCTGGGGACTGTGGTCAATTAACTAGTGATTTTTATTTGAATTATTTTGAAAAGGTTATCAATTACTGTAGGCCTGGTTGATTTTGTACACTGAAGAAGTAAAAAAATATATATATATATATATATATATATATATATATATATATATATATATATGCTTTTCAATGAACAGTATTCTTCTGAGATCTTGGGGCCCCTGCTGTTCCCAGGGGCACCTTGTGGTCTTTGCTTTTGCTGTCCTTTATTGGTCATGGGTATCCCACCTCTCATCTCAGATGCATCTCCAGATGCCCCTGTGCCTTCCTGGATCCACATAGGGGAAGAGCCACACACTTCACACCCCCTCACACAGCAGACCCACACATAGTTCATCAGGGTTGAAATGATTCTGCCCACTTTCACTCCTGCAGCCACTGTTTCCTTCATAGCTTGGTCCCCATGACCACAAGGACATCAAAGCCTAGACCACACACTGGCTCAAGTGCACTTGTCCTCATGTGAGGGCTGTAACTTGTTCCAGCAAACTCTGCCATGAACCTGAAAACCCTCAAACTTCAGAGAATGTATGGGTTTTATATTGAAAAAAATGGTAAATTCCATTAAACTTCAGGTACAATTACTTTTACAGTAGAAAAAATATCTATTGGGAAATGGAAAAGATGGTTACAAGAGCAACAATGATTTTTTGAAGTGATACAATGATAGCTTGTGTGTAAAATATCGATAAAGTTTTAATTTACCCTAAATAGAGGAGGGAGGGTGGTGCTTCATGCAAGAGTCAATTTTGGGAAGGCAGTTGGGACTGAGGAGCAGCCTCAGAGCCAGGTGACTAATTACAACTCTCTTTCCTTGAGTTTTGACCTGAAGGGAGTGGGGAAGTGCTCTACATGGACCTAGAGTACATAAAATAGAACTTGAAAATATTGTGCTTCCAATCCAGTGCACAGAGCTCACACACATGCACACCTGGTGGACTATAGAAGCTCTCCCTCACTCAGCTTATTTTCACATTTGAACTCAATATACTTGGCACAATTCCAGGCTATAAGTGTGATGTTCTCCTGTATGAAATTGTTTTGTGAAGATAACTGGTGAGTGTGTCTATCATAAGCCACAGTGTAGAAATATCAATTTATAATTTTTTTTGCAATGTTTGGGATAAAATCTGTAAAATGCTGAAAAATAAATGACTAAAAAGTGATATAACTTTATAAACTAATTTGTGAAAATTATTAACAAATGTCATCAACTGAGATCCAAATATGTATTTTCAATGTTGGGGTTTTATGCCAAATATCATTTTGAAAAAGTGAAAGAATAGATAGAAAACACTTTATTCTAAGATGCAGATGACACCTCTGGGAATCAGCAAATTCAGAGCAAAGTTATAATTCATGTACAGATACCGGGTGTCCATAGCAAGTTTCTCTCTTACCCTACACCTCATCATGAGCTCACTAGGAGAACCATGAGGATTGTCCTCATTGGTTAATGCCAAGAAGTAGGGGGGCCTGGATAAGCTTTGGCTTGAATACATTAGCATCAAAAGATGGCACAGGTAAGGTGATTGCCCCCACGGTGTAGCCAGAATGATGGGTGGCTCTGATTTATTTTATCAAGCTAGCCCACATTTAAGAAGAGTGTATGGTCATAAGCTCTGTGTGGAGAGATGCGTGTCCTTGTCAAAGATGTGAGCATGCATTCCTGGAAAGCAGGTTGGTTCAGGGCATGGAGGGAGAAGACAGAAATCAGAGTCCAAGTGATCCTGAGAAGATATACACTTGTCAAAATAGATGATAGCTGACCTCAAATGAAGATAGAACAAAATTGGGAACAATCAGAAGAAATGAAAATAGGGAGAATATTTTAATTCCTGTCCCTGCAAACACAGGGCTCAGCAGAGGCTGCAGCTTTGCTGTGGCAGGCTAGTGGCAAAAAGAGGGAAGGGAAAAGGCACAGTGAGGACTTCTTAGTTTTCTGCTCCATGACGTACTTCCCTCAGATCATGCACCATGTGTGGTATTTGGTTCCAGACCAAGAGTCACTGTTTTAAGAAAAAAAGTTTCTGTAGAATCAAAAGAGTTATATTGATGTCATTGCATGTGCACTTCAGTAGACTGTGCTTTGGTTTCAACTTCAGGTGACCCCCTACACCTACTGTGTTAATGCAGGAATATTCAGAGGTGAAATGACAAGACTAGGAGAGCTGAGGTTATTCAGTCCTTCCTGGTCTGAGTGGACTAACTGGGTGGTGACTGAGGGCAGAGGGGTGTGTCTGGAGCAGCTGGTCACTAGGAATGAGCCCTGGAAGGTGCATCCTCCCTGAGGCCCCTTCCCCTCTCTCCTGGCCACCAAGGGTGAAGCAGCTCTCCTCCCCCACACCCTTCTGCCCTGATGTTCTGCCCACCTGGGCCCATAGCAATGGGGTCAGCTGACCATGGACTGACTTTCTGAACCAATGTACTTAAATAAACTTTTTCTCCTCTAAGTTAGATGACTGTTGGAATTTTGTCCCACTGATATGAAACGGACCATGAGTGATTAAGAGGATTTGCCTTGAATTCAGGCCTCTGTGGGGACTAAATTCTTCCAAGGAGAATGTGCTTCCTGGGCCTAGCAAGACAAGAAACCTTTCTTTGGGGTGAGCTGTGGCCCTGTGTAGACCAGAAGTCAAAGCACTGGCACTAAATAGGAGCTTGCTAGAAATTAAGAATTTTAGGCCTATGAGGGGACCCAATACCAGTAATGTCCAGGTAAAAAAGAAAACATCTTTCATTATATGAAAACCTGGGTAAACTCATGTGAATGAGAAAGTTCAGTCAGTTCACATTAACACTGAGTTGAAATGTATCTAAGGATTATATGATCAGGATTTTAAACCAGCCACCCTAATAGTGCACCAACAAGCACCTGCAAATGTGCTTGAAAGAAATGAAAAATAATCAGAAAGCATTAACAAGAGTATTGAAACTGTACAAAGGCAAAAAAATAAAAGTTTCAGAACTGAAAAATGCATCCACTACAATGAAAGCAGACTGGGAGAACCTTGAGAAGGCAAATGCACAGAGACTCAGAATGAAACAGGAGGTACCTCTCAGCTCCCCTCACAGCTACACTTCCAGCTTCTGAAGACAAAGACAGAATCCTTACCTTTATGGGAGAAGCAACTAGAATCACCAGAGAATTTCTCCCCAGAAAACAGGGAGGACAAGGGAAAGGACACACTTTCAAGTGCTGAAGGACAATTCTGTTGACCTAGAACTCTAGATCCAGGGAAATGTACTTCAGAAATCAAGGTAAAATCAAGAGCTCCTCAGGTGTAGAAAAAGAAAGAGAATAATACATAGCTAACCCCAAAGTGGGTGCAAAGTGCTCTATAAAGAAATAATATGTGATAGGAACATGGATCTTGGAACACAGGGAAGAGAAGGACCATAAAGGAGGGACAGATGACAAGTATTTGACAGCTGTGTCTGACCACTGCACATTGTGGACATCTGTCCAAACATCACTGTGACACCCCAAGTCACCAGGGAAATGCAAACTAAAACACATGAGAAAACACCTCTGTGAGGGATGGCCAAGTCCAGGAGTGAGCACCCCACAGGCAGCAGGAGGGGAGCCCAGGCCCCATCCCTGTTGCTGAGCTGGTCTTGGCTGCAGTCACAAGCCACTCCCAGCAGCTGAGTGTTCTGAGGTATGTCCACAAGTTGTCTCCACGATGAAGACAGGATGCAGAAGACAGTGTGACAGATCCTATAACACTAGACATTCTGCTACCAAACATGCAGCAATCATGCTCCCTGTGTTTAACACACATGTTAAACATGTGCTATGTGTTAACACAAATCTAAAAAACAAAACCCCAAAACCTGCACAGGAAAACTTATAGGAACTGTGTTCAGGATCAAAAACTTGGAGGACACAAGCCTGCCCTTCACTAGGGGAATGGATCAATACTGTTGAAGAGCCAGAAAGTAGAGTCGAACTCAGCACTGAAAAGAACACAGCTATCGAGAAGACTGCAGTGATTCTTGCCTCTAACCCCAGCATCTGGGAGGCTGAGGCAGGAGGAGCACAAATTTAAGGCTAGGTACAGCAACTTAGCCAGGACCTAAAAACTTAGAGAGAACAAAACAAAACAAAACAAAACAAAAAACCCACCAAAACAAATAAACCAAAAAAAAAAAAAAAAAGGATTCTGAATATAGTTAAGTGGTTGCACATGCCTGTATTAAGTACCAAGTTTAAAAAAAAAATAAAGAGAGAGAGAGAAAAAAAAAACAGCTATCATGTAATGAAAATCCATGAAAGAATGAAACTTACATGCACAGCACTCAGTTGACAGCCAGTCTGAATCTCTTATCTGCTGTAAATGCCAGGCCCATGTCACTCAGCCCAGGTGAAACTACAGAATGAAAATCATGAAGGTCTGCAGCAGACAGGGGAGTGAGGAGCAGCTGGAGCTCAGACAGTGTGAGGGCGGTACCTGCACTGTGCAAGGCCACACTGTAGGATACAGGTCACTGTCCACTTGACTAGTTCCACAGAATGCACAAAGTGACCCTGGTGTGAACTGTAGATTTGGGCAGAGGTTGATGACGCGTAACAGAAGCAACAGTGTCTGGGGTGGTGGTGGAGGGGCTGTGGGAGCAGGGAGGACACAGGAGAACCCTGCACTTCACCAAGTTTTGCTGGAAACTTAAAGTACACTGGAAATCAAAGTCTTTTTTTTTAATTTTTTTTATTGGTTGTTCAAAACATTATAAAGCTCTTGACATATCATATTTCATACATTAGATTGAAGTTGGTTATGAACTCCCAATTTTACCCCAAATACAGATTGCAGAATCACATCGGTTACACATCCACATTTTTACATAATGCCCTATTAGTAACTGTTGTATTCTGCTACCTTTCCTATCCTCTACCATCCCCCCTCCCTCTCCTCCCATCTTCTCTCTCTACCCCATCCACTGTAATTCATATCTCTCCTTGTTTATTTTCCCATTCCCCTCACAACCTCTTATATGTAATTTTGTATAACAATGAGGGTCTCCCTCCATTACCATGCAATTTCCCTTTTCTCTCCCTTTCCATCCCACCTCATGTATCTGTTTAATGTTACTCTTTTCTTCCTGCTCTTCCTCCCTGCTCTGTTCTTAGTTGCTCTCATTATATCAAAGAAGACATTTGGTATTTGTTTTTTAGGGATTGGCTAGCTTCACTAAGCATAATCTGCTCTAGTGCCATCCATTTCCCTGCAAATTCTATGATTTTGTCATTTCTTAGTGCTGTGTAATACTCCATGGTGTATAAATGCCACATTTTTTTTTATCCATTCATCTATTGAAGGGCATCTGGGTTGGTTCCACAGTCTAGCAATTGTGAATTGTGATGCTATGAACATCGATGTAGCAGTATCCCTGTAGTACGCTCTTTTAAGTTCTTCAGGGAAAAGTCCAAGAAGGGCAATAGCTGGGTCAAATGGTGGTTCCATTCCCAACTTTCCCAGGAATCTCCATACTGCTTTCCAGATTGGCCGCACCAGTTTGCAGTCCCACCAGCAATGTACAAGCGTACCCTTTTCCCCACATCCTCGCCAGCACTTGTTGTTGTTTGACTTCATAATGGCTGCCAATCTTACTGGAGTGAGATGGTATCTTAGGGTGGTTTTGATTTGCATTTCTCTGACTGCTAGAGATGGTGAGCATTTTTTCATGTACTTTTTGATTGATTGTATGTCCTCCTCTGAGAAGTGTCTGTTCAGGTCCTTGGCCCATTTGTTGATTGGGTTATTTGTTTTCTTATTGTTTAATTTTTTGAGTTCTTTGTATACTCTGGATATTAGGGCTCTATCTGAAGTGTGAGGAGTAAAAATTTGTTCCCATGATGTAGGCTCCCTATTTACCTCTTTTATTGTTTCTCTTGCTGAGAGAAAACTTTTCAGTTTAAGTAAGTCCCATTTGTTGATTTTTGTTATCAACTTTTGTGCTATGGGTGTCCTATTAAGGAATTTGGAGCCCGACCCTACAATATGTAGATCGGAGCCAACTTTTTCTTCTATCAGACGCAGAGTCTCTGATTTGATATCTAGCTCCTTGATCCACTTTGAGTTAACTTTTGTGCATGGCAAGAGGAGGGGATTCAGTTTCATTTTGTTGCATATGGATTTCCAGTTTTCCCAGCACCATTTGTTGAAGATGCTATCCTCCCTCCATTGCATGCTTTTAGCTCCTTTATCAAATATAAGATAGTTGTAGCTTTGTGGATTAGTCTCTGTGTCCTCTATTCTGTACCATTGGTCCACCCTCCTGTTTTGGTACCAGTACCATGCTGTTTTTGTTACTATTGCTCTGTAATATAGTTTTAAGTCTGGTATCGCTATACCGCCTGATTCGCACTTCCTGCTTAGAATTGCTTTTGCTATTCTGGGTCTTTTATTTTTCCATATGAATTTCATGATTGCTTTATCCATTTCTACAAGAAATGCCATTGGGATTTTGATTGGCATTGCATTAAACCTATAGAGAACTTTTGGTAATATCGCCATTTTGATGATGTTAGTTCTGCCTATCCATGAACAGGGTATATTTTTCCATCTTCTAAGATCTTCTTCTACTTCTCTTTTTAGGGTTTTGTAGTTTTCATTATATAAATCTTTCACCTCTTTTGTTAGGTTGATTCCCAAGTATTTTATTTTTTTTGAGGATATTGTGAATGGAGTGTTTTTCCTCATTTCCGTTTCAGAAGTTTTGTCGCTGATATACAGAAATGCCTTTGATTTATGCGTGTTGATTTTATATCCTGCCACTTTGCTGAATTCATTTATTAGTTCTAGTAGTTTTTTTGTAGACCCTTTTGGGTCTTTTAGGTATAGAATCATGTCATCTGCAAATAGTGATAATTTAAGTTCTTCCTTTCCTATTTTTATGCCTTTAATTTCTTTCGTCTGTCTAATTGCTCTTGCCAGTGTTTCGAGAACTATATTGAATAGAAATGGTGATAGAGGGCATCCCTGTCTTGTTCCAGATTTTAGGGGGAATGCCTTCAATTTTTCTCCATTGAGAATGATGCTAGCCTGAGGCTTAGCATAGATAGCTTTTACAATGTTGAGGTAAGTTCCTGTTATCCCTAGTTTTTCTAATGTTTTGAACATAAAGGGATGCTGTACTTTGTTGAATGCTTTTTCTGCGTCTATTGAGATGATCATATGGTTCTTATTTTTAAGTCTATTGATGTGGTGAATAACATTTATTGATTTCCGTATATTGAACCATCCTTGCATCCCAGGGATGAATCCTACTTGATCATGGTGCACAATTTTTTTGATGTGCCTTTGTATCCAATTTGCCAGAATTTTATTGAGGATTTTTGCATCTAGGTTCATCAGAGATATTGGTCTGTAGTTTTCTTTCTTTGAAGTGTCTTTGTCTGGTTTCGGAATCAGGGTGATGTTGGCCTCATAGAATGAATTTGGCAGAGCTCCTTCTTTTTCTATTTCCTGAAATAACTTGAAAAGTATTGGTATTAATTCTTCTTTAAAGGTTTTGTAAAACTCCGCTGTATACCCATCTGGTCCTAGGCTTTTCTTGGTTGGAAGTCTTTTGATTGCTTCTTCTATTTCATCCATTGTTATAGGTCTGTTTAAGTTGTGAGTATCCTCCTGACTCAGTCTGGGCAAATCATATGACTTAAGGAATTTATCGATGTCTTCACTATCTTCTATTTTATTGGAATATAGGTTTTCAAAATAATTTCTAATTGTCTTCTGTATTTCTGTAGAGTCTGTTGCGATATTGCCTTTTTCATCCCGTATGTTAGTGATTTGAGTTCTCTCTCTTCTTCTCTTCGTTAGCATGGCTAAGGGTCTGTCAATCTTATTTATTTTTTCAAAGAACCAACTTTTAGTTTTGTTAATTTTTTCAGTAGTTTCTTTTGTTTCAATTTCATTTATTTCCGCTCTGATTTAATTATTTCTTGCCTTCTGCTACATTTGCTGTTGTTTTGCTCTTCCTTTTCTAGGGCTTTGAGATGAAGTGTGAGCTCATTTATTTGTTGGTTTTTCCTTTTTTTGAGGATTGACCTCCAAGTGATGAATTTCCCTGTTAAAACTGCTTTCATTGTGTCCCATAGATTCTGATATGTTGTGTCTGTATTTTCATTTATCTCTAAGAATTTTTTGATTTCTTCCTTTATGTCTTCTGTAACCCATTGATCATTCAGTAACATATTGTTCATTTTCCATGTGATGTAGGATTTTTCCTTCCGTCTTTTATCATTGATTTCCAGTTTCATTCCATTATGATCAGATAAAATGCATGGTATTATCTCCACCCCGGTATATTTACTGAGGGTTGCCCTATGGCATAATATATGGTCTATTTTTGAGAAGGATCCATGTGCTGCTGAGAAAAAAGTATATCCACTTGATGATGGTTGATATATTCTATATATGTCAGGTAAGTCTAGGTTGTTGATTGTGATATTGAGTTCTATAGTTTCTTTATTCAGCTTTTGTTTGGAGGATCTGTCCAATTGTGAGAGAGGTGTGTTGAAGTCACCCATAATTATTGTGTTGTGGTCTATTTGATTCTTGAACTTGAGGAGAATTTGTTTTATGAACATTGCAGCACCATTATTTGGTGCATAAATATTGATAATTGTTATGTCTTTTTGGTGAATGGTTCCTTTTAACAGTATATAATGTCCTTCCTTATCCCTTTTGATTAATTTAGTCTTGAAGTCAATTTTATTCGATATGAGGATGGCCACCCCTGCTTGCTTACGAGGACCGTGTGCATGGTATATTTTTTCCCAACCTTTCACCTTCAGCCTGTGTATGTCTTTTCCAATCAGATGTGTCTCCTGGAGGCAGCATATTGTTGGATTTGTTTTTTTAATCCATGTTACCAGCCTATGTCGCTTTATTGGGGAGTTTAAGCCATTAATGTTTAGAGTTACTATTGATATATGGTTTGTACTTCCAGCCATGTTTGATTATTTATCTTCTTCTTTTTTTTTTTTAATTTAGTTTGTTTCTCCATGGTTAGCTTTCCCCCCGCCCTCTGTCTTTATAGAGGCACTTCCCACTGATGGTTTTGGTTATTGTTTTTCATTTCTTCCTCGTGTAGTGTTTTGCTCAAGATGCTTTGCAATGCTGGTTTTCTGGCTGCAAATTCTTTTAGCTTTTGTTTATCATGAAAGATTCTTATTTCGTTATCGTACCTGAAGCTTAATTTTGCTGGATACAGAATTCTTGGTTGGCATCCATTGTCTTTCAGTGTTTGAAATACGTTGTTCCAGGATCTTCTCGCTTTCAGCATCTGTGATGAAAAATCTGTTGTTAACCTTATTGGTTTACCCCTGAATGTAATCTGCCTCCTTTCTCTTGTAGCTTTTAATATTTTCTCTTTGTTCTGTATATTGGATATCTTCATAACAATGTGTCTTGGCGTTGGTCTACTGTGATTTTGTGTGCTCGGTGTCAGGTATGCATCTACAATTTGTATATCCGTTTCCTTTTTTATTTCTGGAAAGTTTTCTGTAATTATTTCATTCAGCAGGTTACTCATTCCCTTGGTTTGAATCTCTGTACCTTCTTCTATCCCGATGACTCGTAGGTTTGGTTTCTTTATGTTATCCCATATCTCTTGGATGTTTTTCTTGTGGTTTTTAACCAGCCTTTCTGAGTTGGCTAGGCTCTTTTCAAGATGATATATTTTGTCTTCATTATCTGATGTTCTGGCTTCTACTTGCTCCACTCTGTTAGTGATACTCTCAATTGAGTTTTTAATTTGGTTTATCATTTCCTTCATTTCTAGAATTATTGTTTGGTTTTTTTTTTTTATAATCTCAATCTCCTGATAAAGATGCTTAACTTCTTCTTTTATCTGTCTATGTAATTCATTTTCAAAGTGTTCTTTCACTGTTTGGATTTGCTGTCTCGTATCTTCTTTAAGGTTCCATTCCATCTGTCTAAGGTATTCCTTGAGTTCTTTATATGACCATTTTTCTGCTGACTCTAGGTCCTCCTGAATATTTAGGCTGTCCTTCATTGTTTGTACTCCTTTTCTTCCTTGCTTTTTTATGCTGCTCATGTTACTTCTTGTTCTGTTTGACTGCTTAGTTACTGTTTACTCTTATAGATTTATTTGATGCTTGAGAGGAAAGATATTAGAACGGAAGGGAAGAAGTCACTAAAGAGAATGAGAGTAGGCAGGTAGAATTCAAGGAAGGGGGAATAAGAAAATTGAAAAGAAATGAAAAGACAAAAGAAACACGAATAACAAAGATTAGATAATAAAGAAAGAAAGAAAAGATGAAAAAAAAATTTTTAACAAAAATAATAGTGATAATAAAAAATGAAAATTAAAATTTAAAAAAAAATAATAATAAAATAAAAAAATTAAAAAAAATAGAAACATTGAAAAAAAATTAAAGAACAACAACAAATAAAAATTGAAAATGAAAGAAAAAGAAGAAAAAAAAAGAAAAAGAAAAAAAAATGATAATAATAATAATAATAATAATAATAATAATAATAATAATAATAATAATAATAAATGCAGTCCTAGAGTTCTATTAACTTCTCTTCCAGTAGGTGGAGCTGTGCCCACTGGGCCAAGCTTCTCCTCTCAATAGGTGGGAACCATTCACTGTGCAGCAGCTCTTTCTCCTAGACTGGGCGGGTCTCCAATCCTGAGTGTCTAAGGCCTTGTCTTGTGTTTCCTAAAGCCAGGCCGTGCTCACCTGTGGCGCTCACCACAATACTGGCTACACGCCAGGTCTGCTGCTCCTGGGAGCCCTGTTTTCATGAACACCTGGGCTCACTCTCCCTGTTTGCCTCCCTCAGACCCTAAGTTTGTAGAGCTTGGGGCTGAGATCCCCCAGAGAATTTGCTTGCCCTCCTGTAGCCACGCCCCCGGTAGCTGGTGCAAGAGCCCTCAGTTGTCAGCACTGGTGGGAGCGGTAGCCGGGAGTTCTGCGCCGCGAGTCCCGCGCCACTCCTGATTCCCTCGGTCTGGTTATTGCATTCAAAGGAGAGCTGGGAGTGGCCCTTAAGGTTTCCCCGCTGTGTGGAGAGAGATGACTAGGGGATTACACACCTGTCGCGCTGGTTTCAATGCAGTTATCTCCTCTGCCCGTGACGCCATTTCTCTGCCATGGTGATATCCCATGCAAATGGTGACTGTTTGTTCCCTTTGCCGGGTGACCAATGCAATGGGTGGGTCCTGACTGTCTCTCCCAATCCCCGTTTCAGTCCTGTGGCCACTGCCTATGAAGGCTCGGTTGGCTTTTACCTCTGTAAGTTCCTAAGGGCCGACCAATTATTTCAGTGGGATCATTAGTGCTGAGTCACACGAAGCAGGCGAACCGGAGCTTAATTGCCTCCGATTCGGGCTCTGTGTGTGTGTTCTGAGGGGCCCAGCCTGTACACCCCAGATCCACGTCAGCTCAGCATTGCCTAGTGATCCTGAGCAAACAGCATTTAGACAGTTTATGGCTCCCTATGCCCGCACAGTTGAGGATGTCAGAGACTTGATCTCTCTGCGCCTGCCACCATGTTACATCTCCTCAGTGATATTCATGTTGCCCTTACAGCTTCCTGGTATAAGCAAGTTCTTGGGATTATACAAACTGCTGCTTCTGTTTCCAGTCCAGATTTCTAGAAATGAAACACTGCCGCCGTCGCCTCCGTCTCTGGGCTGCGCTGAGGAGCTCCGCGCTTGTCTGCGACCGTAGCAGAGCCGCCCTGGCCTCCGCAGCTCTTCAGCCCGGTGCCCGGCCCCAGGGGCCCAAGCGGCTGCCGCCACGGCTCCCCGTCCCCCTCCTCCGGAGCACGGGTCCCCTGGCAGGGGGGTGCAGAACGACCCCAGAGCAGGCTCTGCCCAAAGGTGCAGCAGCGAACAGGCCACCGAGACGCTCGAGGCTGCAGTCCAGCCTTCGGAGGACAGGGCTCGGCACGCAGCCCAGCTCCAACCTCTAGGTCCGGCTGCCGGACAGTGTATACAGAGCCATCAAGACAGCAAGCAGAAAGCAAATGGCGGCTCCCGCGGAGTGGATTTTCGGCACAGAAACCACAGCCCCACCAGAAATCCCAATCCACAAACTCTCCCTGTATAAAAAATATTCAAAAAAAAAAAAAAAAAAAGAAAAGAAAAAAAAAAAAAGGCGGGGCGCACTGAGCTTTCTTTGCCTCGGGTACTTACAATCCACTGCTGATTACACACTCAGCTTCTCCACCCGGAGCGAAGCGAAAGAGGAAGCAGATGGGAGCAAAGCGCCCGTGGCTCTGAGCAGCCAAGCGTCTCTTTTTCGATTTCTTTGTTCTTCCTGCTCCTTGGCAAAGTGGTCCACTACAGATTAATGGTGAAAGGAGCTTTAACAGACTGTGCGAAATCTCTATTAAAGCCGCTGCTTTGAGCACCACGCTCAGCACTTCAGCAACCCCCGTACGCAGTGGCCATCTTCTTCTTCTCTTCTCAGAAATCAAAGTCTTAATTATTCCCATGTGGAACACATGGGGAGGGCTGTCTTTGCTGCACGACACCAACTATTGCCTGTTTCAGGCCCTTGAGGTCTAAATTCTGTCCTGTAACATGTCATTGAGGTTGTTATCATTGTCACTTGCTGGAGCTGATCTGAAGGAAAGCTTCAGGGTGCAGAGGAGCCCCCCTGAATCCTTCCACAAAACCTCCCTGTGTCCCTGGGATCCTGGTGCCTCTGAGCAGTGCCCTCAGCAGGTGGAGGCAGCAGGAGGAGCAGCTGGGGCAGCCCAGCCTCACACTTCTGCTCCCTGGGAGGTTTTTGTCATGGCCTGTATCACTGTGGGAGGGGAACTGCTACCTTGTAGACAGTAATAAGAGGCAAAATCTTCAGTCTCCTGGCTGCTGATGGTGAGAGTGAAATCTGTCCCAGATCCACTGCCACTGAACCTCGAGGGGAGCCCAGATTCTAAAGTGTTTGCATATCTTATGAAGAGCTTAGGAGCTTGTCCTGGTTTCTGCTGATAGCAGTGTAAATAATCTTAAATGACCTGACTGGCCCTGCAGGTGATGGTGACTCTGTCTCCATGAGAAACAGGCAAGGAGGATGGAGACTGGGTCATCGTGATGTCACATCTGACACCTGCCATTGGAAATATAAAAAGAACTATTCTTAAGAGTGTTATGTTCCAAGAGGACTTTCCTGAGTAACCAGGCAGCACTGACCACACTTTTATTAGTAAATCCACAGTACTGTCCCCCCTTACATGGGAGGCAGAGCAGCAGAAACCCCAGGAGGTGAGCAGGGGCCCTCATGGCCATGCTGTGTCCTGACTGGGACTGACTCCTGCACAGGGTGTGAGCAGCCTCTTAAGAAGTCCTCAGGGCAGTGGGCAGTGCTGTGGGCACATGCAAATCAGCAGGGCTGGGCAGGCTGGGCACAGCTGCAGGGTGGGCTCCTGCTGGTCAATCAACACAGACTCAGTGTGTCCAGGTGTCCCAGGTCAGACCAGAGCAGCTCAGATTTGCTTGGGGTAAACATGGTTCTCTGGGGCCACAGGACACAGTCACCCCCCTGAGCTGTGAGGGGTGATCTGTAGTCACGTTCTGGTTCAGAAAAGGCTGTCCTTGTGTCCTAAGCACAGTTCTGTGTTGGTGACCCTTTGATGAGGAGGGAACATTACAGAAGCAAAGGGATAGTTTATGCTTTGGAAGTAAAAACAGAAATAAAGACAGACAGAGAGGAAGATGTGTAAACTCACTGAGGTGTTTGGGGTTTCTGGAAATTGGCACAGCATGGGTAAGAGGCAGGGAAGGAGGGACCCATGCATGGACCCAGCCCTCCCATCCTCAGAGTCCCACAGAGCACACTCATACCCATCATGGTGCCTATCTTCTCCAGACCAGCAGGTCTAAGGCCAGCCATGCTCTTCCTCTTAACTGTTCTTTAGGAGAAGACTAATTTTACAAACAAGTGAAAGTACTACAGAAGATTAGAGAATATAGGGCTGGTCCAGCATCTTGGTAAAAACAACAAAGATTCTGAATCATTATTTATTTTTGCTTTACCAGTATTATCATAGGGGCTTTTAAGTCTTAGTAATGTCTCATGACCTCAAGAGGGCTGCATTGTCTCTAAACATCATGTCTTGCATCAGGTCCTCTAGCAACTTTTCCAGGAATAAAGCAGGACAAAGTTCTTCACTTTTTTAGTTTTCAGAAACCTATCTTTTTTTCTCTTCCCTCCCTCCCTTTCTTTCTTTCTTCAGTTTTTCCTACATTTCTTTCTTTTTTATCTTTCTTTCTCTCATTCTTTCATTCCGTTCTTCCTCCCTTTGGAGCTGATGACTGAACCCAAGGCCTGGTGCATGCTGCACAGTTCTCTACCTCTGAGTCAGATCCTCAGCCCCTCCCTCCCTCCCTTGCATATCATTTCTGGGATCATCAGTTGTCCCATGATACTTTTTCCTGCTGATCTGGGAGGGCTCACCTGTTCCTACCATAAACAGCAGGATGGAGCTGGTGAGCAGTAAATTAAAAGGGGAAGTTTTAAAAGTTTCACCCTATTTTAAATATCCTTGTTCTTGTGCTAAGTTCCTTGGGGAAGAGAGACTACAATGAAATTTTTACTGTGGGGCTGGGAAAAGTACATTCAGGTCAAGTTTCTCCTTAGCAAAGTGACTACTTGCAGATGGACAACTGTGGAAATGTGTTCTGAGCTTCAGAGGAAGGAAAGACTTTGCTTCTGTAGTAGTGTCATGGCGATCTTAAAGTAGGAAACAGGACATTTATTCATGAGCTGGCGGGCCAAGGGGCAGGTGGCAAGTCTACATCCTTGGACCCCCTCCAGGGGTTTGAGTCCACTTTTTATACTGTAAGTAAAAAATGGCAGTACATTAATCACTGATTCAAAACCACAAGCAAAAATAACAGAATCTAAAATCATAAACAGCAGGGAAGTGGGTCAAAATCACTCTAGTTGAGCACAAGTTAAAGAATGGTCACCAACATCTAGATGACCATTCTCTGACAGGATGCATAGCCCAGGAAATGTGGGGACCACAGAGAACAACTTTACATTGTATAAGAATTGCCATTTTGTGCTGCCAAACTGCTGTTCTAGCCACTGTGAATGGGCACAGAGGCCGGGGTTCCCATAGGAGAAGCACTTCTTAACGAAGGTGGAGCCTCAGGGTAAAATGGAGTCTGTGTGGTCACTGGCCCATAGCTGTAGATGGGAGAGGCTGAGCAGGGGCTCAGCCAGGCTGAGCTCAGGAGGGGCTGCCCCAGAGCTACAGGCTCTGGCCCTGGGCTGTGAGGACTCAGCTCTCCTGGGCAGTGGGGCTGAGGACCTGGTGAAGTAGAGGCCCTGCCTCAGGCTGTGGTCAACAGGTCCAGAGAAGGAAGGTGCTCCACACCTTGTGGTGTGCCAAGCTGAGAGTCCATAGCCAGGGAGTATCAGAGACCAGGAGTCAGGGCTGGGCCTAACCCTGTGGGGTGGCTGCACTCTGTGCTGAGTGCACTGTCCTGGGCAGATACCCTGCTGGACCTGAGAGGAGGTCAGCAAAAACCCCTAGAGGCTCATCTAAGCCAGAGTCCAATTTGCTTAGAAATGAATGAAAGGAATATTATATGCCACATATAGAATATGAAGGAGATAAATTATGTGGATCTATCTGTGTTTACTCTGCATCTCTTTGAGTATATGTCTGCACATAGATATATCTTGACTTTTGGTTTAATGTGTGATTTTAAGGTTGTTTTTGTTACTTCATCACTTCTAGTGATCTCTACAGAGTCACTTACATGCTAGGCCAGCAATGAACTACATCCAAATCGGTTTAATTTTATTTATATACAATCCCAGGAACCTGATCTAGAAACCCTGAAACAGGAGCAGTAGGTTCCCACTGAATTAGTCTTCTTACATGACGATGAGCATTGTCACCATGGAGACCACAAAAACAGAATCCAGAGCCCCACGTGTTCTGTATTAGATGCTGTTGGAAGGCATGAACTGTTTAGATTGAAGCCACAACTACAAGGAAGAGCTGTTGGTGAAACAGCTGCACACCTTAACTACTTACAGTTGCCACCATTCAATTCACACACATGAGTTTACCCACTGTCTAGGCAAAGACTCTCCTAACCCCCAAATTTTACAGAGTCATGAGGAAGCACAACACACTCATCAACAGACACACAGGTGCCACCTTAACAATCGTGGAAAGCTCTGTTTACATGCCTAATAAGGTGTCAACTAACATCGTAATCAGTTAGTAAATATTTAATATTTATCCTTTAGATTGATTTTTAAAGTGTCCATTTTTTCACTTTCAATACACTGGAGGTCCTACCAAATTCCACAAAGATATAAAAGACACACATTTTGAAAGAAAAAAATAAAATATATTTATATACTAATAACAAAATTTGTACAGATTCTTAAAGAGCTAACTAAAAATCTCTACATGTAATCATTTTACAAAATCTCTGGACACATTTTCAGTATATACAGTACATGTTGTGGATTAAAGAATATTTGTATAAATAAAGTCTTTACCATGTTCATAAAGTAGAAAACTTGATGATATTAAGATTGCATTTAACCCAAAATATAGACACACACACATACACAAACTCACATACACACTCCATTCCAATCAAAATCTACAAATGATTCATTGAAATTGATGGACCTATGATCGAATTTATGAGGAAATGTAAAGTAACTGGTATGACCACAGAAAATTTAAAGGAGAAAATATGAATATTCTTTTGTTTTGAAACATTATTAGGAATATACCTCAGTGATAGAACTTTTAAGAACTTTTGCCTAGAATATAGAGTGCCTGGATTTGTTCCCCAGCATAGCAGGAAAAAAAAGAAAGAAAAAAAAAGGCTGATAGATATTCAAGAAGAGTGCACTCTAGGGACAACTACAGTGGATATTCAAAACAACAACAACAACAAAAACTGAGAGTCCATAAGGACCCACATTTACAGTGTCATCTGATTTCTAACAAAGTAGTAAAGAGGGATATAAAAATTTCTTTTCATTTTTTCAAATTTTTTCAAAGAGCAATTGGATATGAAAATAAATTAAATGGACTTTAGAAAAAAGTTCCCACACATATTTTATCAATAAACCTGTGAATTAACAGAGGATCAGAGTCCACAGGTTAGATTTAAATTAATGCAGCTCCTAGGGAAAGTTGAGGATCATGTCCAGCCTAAAGCAGATAACATTTTAAACAGAAAACATGCGTATAGAAATATCACAGGAAGACATTGATACATTAGACATAATTACAGGTCATTAAAAATTATCAAAGACAAAAATAACTGAAGCTCAGTGGCAGAGCCCCTCCCTTGCACATGTGAGGCACTGGGTTCAATCCTCAGCACCATATAAACAAATAAAGAAATATATTGTGTTCATCTACAAATAAAAAATATTAAAAAAGGTCATAATTGGATAAACTACATCATGTGATATAGAGATTCAACACAATCTTTATCCAAAGCCCAAAGGTATTTTTAATGTAAATTTGTGTGGAGTCACAATAGACCCTAAAGAGCCAAAGCAATCTCAAGAAAGAAGAAGAACCTGGAAGCAATGTCTTTCCAGATCCCATTCCCTGATTTAAAACAGCACTGAAACAGTGGAGTAATGGAAACGTTGTGGTGTTGGGAAAACAGCCTGATACATGGACCTGTGGCACTAAACTGAGAACCCAGAAATAAGCCCACATGTCACTGGCCCACCAGTCTTGACAAAAGCACTGAGAACACACAGGGAAAGGAAGTCTCTATAATGTTGGGAAAAATGCACACACACACACAAAGAATGAATCTGGAGCTTCATGCAACACGACATACAGAATTGAACTCAATTGGGCTAAAGATGTAAATATAAGATTTGAAACTGTATAACCTAAAAGAAAACATATGAGGAAGGATCCTTGACATTGGTGTATTAGTGACTTCCCAGATGTTACAGCAAAAGCACAGGCAACAAAAGCAATCATTGACAATGGGACTAAAAACTTCTGTACAGCAAAGAAAATAATAAGAGGAAGAAGAAATTTAGAGAATGAGAGACGATACTTGCAAACAAACCCAATAGAGTTAATATCCAAGATACATAAGTTGTTCACACAACTTAACAGCATAATCAAAAACAAAACAGAAACAACAACAAAAAACAAATAAAAATGGAACAATGACCTGAGCAGACATTTTTCCAAAGATGTTCAAGTAAGTAATCAGCACACACTTGAAGGTGCTTAATGTCATTGTTTAAATTTAAATATGAGGTGTCTCCCAAAAGCTCGTAAGTGAGACAATGAAAGAAAATTTAGAGGTAAAATTTTGGGGTTAGGAGAGCCTTATCCTAGTCAGTGGATAAATCCATGTGTGTGGATTAAATGGTGGTAACTATAGGTAGATAATGAGTGGCTGGAAGAAGTAGGTCCCTGGAGATGTGACTTTTGACTTTGTGTTTTGACCCTGGTTAGAAGTGCTCCCCCCTACTCCTTGTTGCCATGTCCTGAGCTGCTGTCCTCCTCCACACCCTTCCAACAACTTTTCCTGCCCCAGTTCAGGCCCAGCACCATGGAGTCAGCCATCTATGGACTGAATCATTTGACTCCACAAGTCAAAACAAACGTGTCTTCTTCTATGTTGTCTTGTCTGGTGTTTTGGTCACAGCAATGAAATACTTAGGTTTACTAAAACAGAAATTGGTACCAAAAATGGGGGTCATTTTTGTGACTAATCTGGTCAACTGTTTCAGATTCTTTGAAAATATTTGGAACTTGTGGGCAGACATTTGAAAATTTTAGAGGTGCAAGTTGGAAAAGGTTTAGATTGTTGTGAGCAGAGTTTACTATGTGATTCTCTTGAAAGCTCAAAAGACCAGATGCAGATAGGACTGTGGACTATAAAGACTGGGCTCATGAGTTTTCAGAGAAAGTAGATTATTTGAAATGAAATAGAGGTAACTTGTGTTGCTCTCTGGCAAAGAAGTCCACATTTTGTACATGTTTTGAGACTGTCTGTGAGAGTGAATTTAAAGCTGATGGACTAATTATTCTGATGGAGAAAATTTCACACTCTATATGCTTTAAATCATCTCTTTATGTAAATAATGGTTCCACTATATTGTTTAGAGGCTAATATCAAGAAAATGTTGGTACAAATTCAGTGTATATTCAATCTATGATTGATTGAGTCCAATGATGCAGAAACCCGGAATACAAAGGTATGACTTTGCTTGTCAATAAAATATTTTAAAATTTAAACATAGAAAGCCAATTGCCAAGTGATGGATGGAGAGAAGACATCCCAGTGCATATTACTAACTTTGGTTGTCAAATAATGTATCACCTGAATGGATTGAAGAATACTTAGAGCACAATTAAAGCCCACTTCTGGATGTGTGTTCCAAGGGTGAGGGTGTTCCAAGAAATGATGGGCAGGTGGTTCAGGAAAGTGAGTAGAGAAAACACAGCCTGAATGAGCGGACAAAAGTAGGAGAAGCTCGCGTCTTTTCTCTTTCCATCTCCCCTCCTTACCATGTGCACTAGTCCACTGGACCACTGTTCCCTGCAGGCATCAAACTTCAGGATTTTCTGCTTTTGAACTTAACCCAGCACCAACGCAACCTTGGGAGCCTTAAGACCTAAGGACTCAAACATGGGAGTATATTGTATTTTCTCCTTCTGAGAGTTCCAGATTCTTAAACTGAGAAAATACCAGTTTCCATGGTTCTGCTACTTGAAAACAGCCATTGGGGAACATTTCAGCCTACGTGATCTTGTCAACTAATGTAACATTCTAATGTAGCTGGGAAGAAAGAAACAGCATTCCTGTTGTCAAATGTGTCCCACTCCATTTCCCCCAGTAGATCTGGCTGTCTGGGTCCCCTAATCTCAGAGCACTGTGGGCCAGATATGCAAATAACCCTAGGAGCATCTCACACTAGGAGGAGAGAACTCCATCAGCTCAGGCTGTCCCCTGTGCTCCCCCCTCACCTGGACGCTAGAGCAGCAGAAATCACAAGAGTGTGGCCATGTCACCCATGGTTAGATGGGCCCTGCCTGAGATTCCTGCTGCTCAGGGTCACCAAGAGGTCTGTTCACAGGGATTTTGAGAAGCAGAAATAGGCTCTGGGGAAAAATGCAGATCAGCAAGTGTTGGGCGGACCCTGCTTGGCAGCTGCAGAGCTGGTATCCTCACACAGTCCCAGAGGAGTTTCTTCTTGGACTTGTGAGAGAAAAACTTCCCTAATTATTCTGGTTCTCATTTGTGTAAGATTTTGTGGTTAGAATGAGGCATACTCCTTTTAAGAAAGAGAAACAAAAGAAGCTACTTGATCTCATGACTTAATCCTTAATATGAACATGTGATCCTTTTCCCAAAATCCCATGGAATATCATCTTCTAGAAATGATGGGGAAAGTGGCTATGTGTTGGCGTGTGGCTTAGAGGAGATGCTAGGTGCCCTGGGCAGGGGGATTTCTTGGAGAAAATCCATAGCACACCTCTTGGGGGCGCTGTGCACCAGAAAAGTCCCAGATTATTGGAGCATATTTTCATGACCAGTGTGATCCCTTGTTTGGGAGACTAATGGATTTTGTTTCTTAACTTTTTCTTGTTTTCTATATCATTTTTTAAACTATTTCTCTGATAGCACTGTCATACTTTAGGGTGTGTTTTCTTTGCCTGAGAGGGTCATTTGATGCTCTTTAACAGCACTCCCTTTCTGTCCTCACAGTGAAACTCTGTGCTCACTCTGCCTTCTGATTCTACTTCCTCCAAGTACACTGATGTTTCTTAACTAAAAATTATTAATACATGCAAAAAGTAACATATATTTTACATCTCTATTAATACGGTTGGGCTTTTGTACTGTAACCAATTATTAGGTTCAGTTACACTAATTTATACAACCTGAACTTACTGGAACTCTTGAGGATCATCATTATTTTGATTAAAATGCACTTTCCAATAGCTACTCTTCTCAGAAAGCAGTCTTCAGAAACCAGAAGAGAGCAAGGACAACTGCAGTCCCAGCAGATAAACTAGACATCAGCACAAAACTAAACAGGGAATGAAGGGAAAGAAAGATTATTACAGAAGACACTGGAGCCAGTTCATCAAGAAGCTGTGATTATGAGTGTATATGCACCCAACATTGGACCACCTAATTATAGAAAGCAAACATTAATAGATCCACAGGGAAATGAAGACAGCAATACAATCATACCAGGGCTCATGGGTCCCCTACTTTCAGCAATGAATAGACAGGAACAACCATTGTAGACAAATGGACCCAATGGACATCTATCAAACCTCATTTCCAACAGCAACAGAACACACATTCTTTTCAATCAAACATGGACCATTCCCCTGGGCATAATTTAGACCATTAAACATGTCATGGCTACTTAAGAAGACTGAAATCACCAAGAGTCTTCTCCTGACTCAATGCCATAAAACTAGAACTCAGTACGGAAGAATTGTAGCAAATTCATGAATGGGTGCAGATTTTAAATATGGTCCTTAAGAACCAAATGGTCAAAGAAGAAATGAAATAAAAGTTTTTGTCCTGAGACAAATGAGAATATTAACAACACACCCAATCCTATGGGGTGTATCAAAGGCTGTTCAAAGAGGAAGGTTTACAGCAGTAGATTCCTTCATTGAAAAAGGAGAGAAGTCCAAACAGCTAGCTTTACACCCAGAGGAGGAGAAACAGATGGACCAGCTAAGCCCTGTGTTACCATGAAGAACAGACGTTACAAACATCAGAATAAAATAGAAATGAGAACATCAATAGAAAAGAAGCAAAACAAAATATTGGTTGTAGGGAAAGATAGATATAATTGACAGATTGTTGACTAGACTAAATTTAAAAAGAGTCTAAAATAAAATTAGAAATAAAAGAAAATTTAGATGTAGTAACAGCCATTCAAAGGATCATAAGAGAATAGAATGAACAGTTTTCTGCCAGTAAATAGAATAATGTAGAAAAAATGGATAAAGTCCTAGACAGAAACAACCAACAAGATGAAGTCATGGAGAAACAGACAATCTGAATAGAGCAATGTAAAAAAGGAGAAGGAGTCAGTAACCAAGACTCTCCCCTCAAGGGCTGGGGTGTAGCTCAGTGGCAGAGGTCTTGCCTAATGCATGACAGGCCCAGGGTCCATTCCTAAAACTTAGGAAGGAAGGGAAACAAGGAGGAAATAAAATCATCTGTTAAAGAATATCTCAGAATTCAATGGCTTCACTGTTGATTTTACGAAATATTTAAAATATTGCACTCTTGGGATTGAACTTGGGACTTCTTGCATGCCGGCAAGTGTTCTACCACTCAGCTACATACCCAGCCCCTCAAATATTTCAATAATACTGATCCTTCTCACCCATCACAGAGGGGCATGCCTGTAATCTCAGCTGCTCTGAAGGCTGAGGCAGGAGGATCGTAAGTTTTAAGCCAGCCTCAGTAAAAGTGAGGCATTAGGCAACTCAGTGAGACCTTGTCTCTAAATAAAATACAAAACAAGGCTGGGGATGTGGCTTAGTGGTTGAGTGTCCCTGAGTTCCATTTCCCATACACCTCCCCCCAAAGAAAGTATTCAGAATTTTTAAAGTACCAAAAATTGAAGAGGCGGGAGCACTCCCAAACTCTGGACTTGTTTGACTGTAGAATGTGTGAAGGCTGCACTGCCCAAGAACCCAGGGCTGATCCTGCAGCACCAACCACCTTCTACCCTTGGAATGTGAAAACTGAGGCTGTCCACTGGAGAGACAGAGGCCACCTGCAGGAGAAGCACCCAGCCCACAGCCCCACCCACACCCACACCTGTGGGCAGCCTGGCCCTGGCATAGCAGGGAGCTAGCTAAGAACTGTGAGCAGGCTCTTTCTTATGGGGAGGAGTGCTCTGCCTCTGGTGCTGTGCAGAAGAGCTCAGGAACATTGACAGAAAACCAAAATAAAACAAACAAACAAAAACTGTTTGAAGTCACCCACGACTCCTCCAATTGGCCTGTTATTAATAGGAGAACCCAGGAGCCCTGGCTGAAAGCAACTCCAACTGTGAGGCAGGTAGATGAGGCCAGCATGAGGTTCCAGTCCAGGTCACCTGCTGTGGAAAGCTGCATGCAGCAGCCAGGCACAGCTGCAGAGGACCCCCACCATGCCACAGCCGCTCAGGAAAAAATGAACCATCATTCAGTCTGAGGGTCAGGGGCTCTATTATGCAGTCAGCAATGATGGAAGTCTTCATCCATAAATCCCTTGGCACCTCTCCCCTGTGGCGGAATGTGAGTTGCACACTGTCCCCTGCCCCTGCTTCAGCAGGTCAGAAAGCACAGCTCTGAGAACCTGCAGAGCTGCAAAAAGGGCGCTTCACACATCTCAGGCTGCACCTCCTGCAGGGAGCAGGTGTCTGCACCAGGGCAGGGTGTGGAGCACACAGGGGACATTTCTTCTTGGGCTCAGTCACTGTGAGAGGCTGCTGAAGTGCTGCTGACAGTAAAACCCCCAGCATCTTCAGCTTCCACTCCATGGATGAACAGGGAGAAGTCAAAACCTGAGCCACTTGCCTGGACCCAGGAATTTGTTCCAGCAGCCCTGGGAGATGCCTCAAACATGAGCAGCCTGGGAGCCTCCTGGGGTCTCTGTCAGGACCAGGCCTTGGAGGTACCTACTGCCATGCTGCTTCTACAGGTGATGCAGACAATGTCACCTTGAGAGGCTGCCAGGGTCTCTGGGGACTGGGTCAGGGTGATCTTCCCCCTGCAGCCTGCAAGGACACAACATCCAGGGTGCACCTTGAGTTACTTCTCTCAATGGACTGTTAGAAAAACTGTGCCCTCCCTCCTCAGAGAGGCCCAAGACAGGTTCAAAGCTCCCTGCCTCTGCCTCTCTGTCACCCTGGGGCTCGGCCTCGTGTTCCCATTAGTGAAAACAACTCACCATATTATAACACCATTTCCAAAGCACACTGACAAACAGTATCTCTAGGCCTACAGCTGAATTCCCAGCTTAATGTCTTCCACTGGAATGTGTTTACCCTGAAACCCCACCACCAGGAGGCAGAGGAGCTGGACCAGGAGGCTCATCCTGCAGTGTCCACAGAACCTGCTGCTCTGGACCCAAGGACAAGGCAGTGGGGCTGGGCACCTGTTATAAGTCCACCTGCTCTGGAATTGGCACTCATGTCCAGGGTTTAAATAGACACAGATGGCCATGGAGTTCATTTGCATACCTGATGGCCTGAGGCAGAGCTACTGTCCAGGATCCCCCAGGGCTGGCAGGCTCTCTCCACCTGTGGCTCTATGGAGGTGGCCAGGGGATGCATGAGCCTCTGGTCCCTTGGAAGCTGCACTGAGTGGGACAAAGGTGCTGTCAGCTCCCAGCTTCCTCTCCAGAAGATAGAGTGAGGTCACCAAGAGACAGCCAGACACCTGCAGAGAGGTCCCTGTGCACTCTGCTTCCATGACAGTGAGGGGAAGCTCTACTGCTTCTTCAAGTAGATGCCAAGCTGACAGAAGCCCAGCAACTAGGTGTCCCAGGAGGACTAGGCCCACTGACCTTCTTCATCACTGAACTCTGTGAGGAGAAAGTCCAGTGAGTCCCTGAACTTCACCTTGAGTGAATAAAGGAAGAACTAAGTGGGGGCATGGATCTTCAACCATCCCCATTATAGCTGAAGGCTCAGGAGGGATGGGTGGACAAGTGCTGGATTTTGGAGTTCCAGACCAGAACCTTTGGATATTATATTGCTATATTAAGGATTTCCCCCATCTGATGACATGGCATGGAACTAGAAATCTGATTCTAATTCAACACTGAAAACATTTCAAATGACTTCAAGAAATTAACTAAGAAAAATACAACCAACATTGTAGTCTTTTATACTTTGGAAGCGTAGTGACATCACTTGGCCCATAACATGTGCCACCCATGAGGTGAGTCCCCTTTTAGCCATGGGTCACTTGCTCCCTCCATGAGTTCTGAGGGCCACTCAGCCTTGAAGACAATCCAAGGTCCAGGTAGAAACAACCCAGGACTCTCCTCTGTAAGGACCACATTTCCCCCATGGTGGAGGGCCATCCTGGTTGTGTCTGTCCTTTGCATGGAAATGGTGACAGGGTAGGTCATTCAGCAACTCTTCCTATGTGAGCCCCTCCAGGGTGCAGAGACCATTGGAGAAGTGAGGTCACTGGTTACCATGAAATAGAGAAGCTGAGGGTACAGGAAGGGAGTCACAGTGGTGTGAGAACATGGAGACTTGGTTCTTCACCATTCAGGTCTCTGATTGTGGGGCCACCAGTGCAGGTCCTCCCCTATGCTGGCCTGCCTCATATGGAATGGGCCTGGTAGATGTGATAGAGGATATTCACATGGGGAGAATATCCGTAATTCACCAGATGGACACTGAAGGTGTTCTCATGAGAGAGCAGGAAATCTAACATGGAAGAGGGGAGGCCATGTGAACAGGGACATAGTCACTGAGGGGATGTGGCCTCAGCCAGGGGAGCTGCAGCCTTAAGAAAGTGAAGACAGTGTGGGCTGGTGCATGATCCCTGCCACTAGTGCCCTGGGCTTCTCCCATGGAAAGAGACCCAGCCTTCTGTACTCCAAAACCCCGAGCAACTGTCTGCTCTTTTAAGGCAACAGCTTTTTGATCCTGTGTTATGACAGCCCTAATCGGCTGACACAAACAGGGCTTAGAAAACCCAGACTGAAGGGGCTGAGGTCAACTGTTTCTCATTGACTTTCTAATGCTGCACATAGTGGATATAAAGAGGCTTCTCTGGTAGAACAAATGCACATCTGCCCACAGTGTGTAAGATACCAAGCCAGAGCTCGCAGCCCCACAGGTGGAGAAGACAGGCATGTGCACACCATGGTCTGGGGTTGTAGCAAAGGGAAGAACTTCTCTTCAGATCAACCCACATGGATACAGGAGGACAGCATACACCTACATCCCCCACTGGCCAGTGAAGTGGGCTTCTAAGGGCAATGGGGAGTCGATGATATCCTGGGTGGTCTTGATTGGATGTGGTTGTATTTTTGAAAGTTTTTATTACTTTTTTCAGTGTTCTGATTTCATGGTCAGAACCACAGCTCTTGATTTTAGGGGGCTGAACTTACAGTCCTGGGTCTAAGGTTCTGTTGGTTTGAGTATTATGGTTCTTCCAGGCTCAGGGTCAACCTTAGGTCAGACTTCTAGGTGTGCTCCAGGGTATTTTCTATGAATCATCACACAGCAGCTAGAAATGAGACAGTTATTTGGAATGTGAGCAGTAGGGGAGAGGACTTGACTCCACTCTGATTGGAATGATTAGGAGGCTGGGGCATGTGGATGCTCAGGAGAGGCAGAGAGCAAAGAATCATGGGGAGGTCACTGACAGTAGCTGGAATGGCCAAATCAAGGGTTCTGCCTCAAGCGGAGTCCTGGGGACATGGCTCCTGTTCCTTTGATGATTCCACTCATGGGAAAGGCACTCGGGTCCTTGAGAGATGCTTCTGAGTTGTAATGGGTTTACATAGGCCTTAGTGGTACCCAGGAAGAGGCTTGGCCTACAGCAGGGTCAGGCTCCATAGAATCAGGTGACCCTGAGGACTTTCAGTTAAGAATGAAAACTGACTAGGAATATCTTACTTAGTGTCTTCATTCTAAGATATTCAAGGATGCATAAAATAGCCCTGTGATTTTCTCCAATTTGTGTGTATATCTCATGGTCTATGGTATGGTCCAGCTGCAGGCAACCTTGAATCTTAAGTGTTCCATTCACAGATGAGGGACATTCACAGGATGGGTCATTTGCCCAGAGCCACATGGAGAGATGGGCAGAGAAGGGGGCTGTCAGAGCTGTCCCCAACCCTTCTCCTGGGATGGCCTGAGACCCTCAGCAGCCTCCTGGTGGAGCAGAAGCTGGATTGAGATTGATGTCTTAGAGGTAACCGAGGAGGCACATGTCCTGAAAACAGCACAGCTATTGGCAGAGTAGCATCTGTCCAGATGCACCAGGCACCATGGCCAGGACAGCGAGAGCCAGCAGGAGCTGGGAGCCAGGCCTGGTTTGTGGTGTTGCCAGACTGGGACCCTGTTGATCCTCAGGCAGGCACTAGAGAGGATAGAGATCCTCTCTTCTATGACAGAAGGAGGGACGCTAGAGACATGGTCCATTTTAGGATTCGCTAGCCTCTAATCAGAAGTAACACGAAGACCCTCAACTATCAACAGCAAGCACGTGTTCACTCCATGTGCTGTGACTGTGATCAGAGACAAAACAGGTGGACAACATCATGTGCAAAGAAACATCACATGTCAGACACTGAGTACGAGGGTCCTCCTTCCTCACAAGTCAGAGAAGCAGGAGAGAGAGGAGCCTGGCAGTTCCATTTGTATGAGGTTGGTCCTGAGGCTGTTCCTGCTCAGGGAAGGTCGAGATTCTGAAGTAATCTTCAGGGACTGTCATAGGGAGACACATCTCCCTGGTCTCAGTGGCTCAGATAGTAAATGTGTGTCTTCTCAATTTTCTGCAGCCTGAAAATCCAAAGTCAAGGGGCAGCAGATGACCCTTCTGTTGTAGGCTCTCTTCCTAGGGCTCCCTTCATGTACTCACAGGCTTCTCCTTGTGGCTTGAGAGGGATGGAGAGAGCTTCCTGGACAGAAAGCTCCCTGGATATCTATTCCAAACAACACAGTTCCTGTGGGATCAGCTTCATCTGGATGACCTTGTTTAACCTCCATTCCTTCTTATAGACTACTTAGGCAAACACACCAACAATGAGGTGAGGTGTCAACATATGAATGGGGGAAGTTTTGCTAATACTAAAGAAGTGGCCTTAGTGACTAGGTGGAGGGGTGCAAAGGTAGGGCTGGGCATCCAGTCTCAGAGCACTAATACAGAGAGGTTTGTCTACACCTCAGCCCCCAGGCAAGTCCTCCACATGCTTCTGGCCACACAGAGCCCCCCAATCAATCCTGGGGATCTTCATGTAGGTAAGGGACAGTATCACTCTATTACTTACCTACTATTTCCAATAGCAAGCTTCTCTTTGCAAATTTTGGTCTCTTCTTACATCTACTGGTTGATTTTTGTTATTGCATCTCACAGGGTCAGAGTTTGGTCCCTAGGAGGCTTCCTGGAGTCCCTTCTCTGTTCCTGATGAGGATATTTCTATTGCTTCCATCACCAGAAGGATTCGGTAGAGAGCAAAAAATGATTCCTCCTCTGATGCAGACACCCAACTTGAGGGCACAAGACAAACAGATAATTTCATATTCAGAAAATAAAATAGTCCTAGGACAGTAGGGGATTGGACACTGTGATCCACGTGAGATACCACAGGTGTGGATTTACAAAGGCTCCTGAGGGCTGCAGTGCATACTGTCAGAGGTGGCTGGAACCCTGTTATCCTGGTCTAGATCTGTCCATGCAGCCCCATTTCTACCATCCCAGAACCCTTCCAGAGCAGATTCTGGACCACAGCAGCTATAGCAGATGAGGAAGGACAGGCTTCTGACCAGTGGCTGGGGAGGTTAGTGTTCTGAGCTACAGCTCCATGAAAAACCTTGTGATTTTTTTTAGACCAATACTGGCCAACAGAATCTCCTGCCATGATGAAGAGATCTATATCTGAGCTGTCCCCTGTGGCAGCCGTTAGCCACACATGGCTTGTGAGATGAAGCATGGGAAAGAACCAAGTGTAAAGGAAATGTTGATTGTAAAATTTAACTGAATCTCAGTTTATAGAGTCACTGTGGCTAGTATGCTCCATGTGAGACAGCACAGTTCTAAAAGCAATATCAGCACAATTTCTTTTGCCACCATGATGTTAATTGACAGGCACACAGTCTGCCCCATGCCATAGCAATAGTGATGGACAATGACATCCTCAGCCTCCAAGCTGCCTCTGTAAGGCAGACATTAGAAAGGTTATGTCCTGTCACTCTGATGTCTTTTTCTGCTGGGATGGTTCTAAAGATTTTTGTTCCTTTGAATGGCTCATGTTTCCCTGCTCCTTTGTGTGCCTTGCCATCTTCTGTTGAACTGCAGCCTTTGAGCTAAACATTCACCTGCCCAGTCTTTGAATTCTGATGTGTAACCCCTTCACTGATGATCTGAGTCCTGGGTTCTGCCTGGGTAAATGCTTTGATCTTTCCTGGGCATGCAGTTGCCTGAGTATGTTCTTCCCCTCCCAATTTCCCCAGAATCCATGGCTGTTTAGAAATGATCTGGTTATACTGAGGGTCCCATGGAAGCTTCTTTAGGACCTGGGTTTGCTGTGTGTTTCCTGATCTCTTTTCCTTCATGCAGTGGTCACACACAGTGGCACCCACCACTGCTGTCCACAATTCCCTCACCTGAGAACTGAGCCCTACACTTTTCCCTATCTGTGTTCAGAGCCATGTGATAGAGAGAGCAGTCCACCAGGCAGTCCACAGATGAGGTAGAAAGTCACAAGTAAGTGCTGCTCTGTTCCTCCTGGACCACTGGAGGGATCAGAGAATTGGGCCCTTTGTTCTCTATCCTACCTCTTCCTACAGGGATGGGGTAGGGAAAGGTGTACAAAGGTCCTGGTGATTCCTGCTGTAACTCAAGTAGTCTTTTCTTGACAAGACTATCATTTTTATGTTTCAGAAGAATTTGGAGTGTAATCAGAATTCGTATCAGGTTTTCCCATTTAGTTTTCAGTTTTTTAAATTCATTTTATTTTTATGTTTCAATAGGGAAAAAATTCCCAGAAACCTTTATTTAAATAGTGTTACACTGACCCTGTCATCAATTAAAAAAAACTATTCATTGATAAAATTGATTTAAATTAAAAAATATTTAATGAGGCTGTTCTTTTCAATTCGAAGGATTGAGTTTTCTAACTGCTCTGAAATATTTTCTTTACATTATACTAACAAATTACTCATTTTAACTTTAGTTGTATTCTTGATAGAATATATTAAGTTTTAAGTCTAAATCTTAAGCATAGTATATTTTTGAAAGTAGGATAATTTGTTCATTTAATTCATTTTTTAAAAAATTTCTGTTATACAATATTAAAACACTTGTTCATGGATCATTGTAGTTAGTAGAACACAGTTTGAAACAGATGAAATGAAGCATTATGGCCCTGCACTTATCCTGCAATATGGAGCCCCTTGCTGTCAGTCATGTGAGCTAGTCTTCAACTATCATCATTTCTTGAGGCTTTTCTTTATTTTCACCATTTGTGTCTATGTAGGATACAGGTTTTGATGTCTCTAGATCTAGGTGTTTAAAACTCAGTACAAAAGCTGGAACCCATATATTATATTCAGTTTACAAAATATACTTCCAGTTTCACTTAGGATTTAGCAGGCCTCAGCAGACCATCAAAATCACTGCACTAAATACAGAAGAAAATAACCATAAAATAACCACTTTACACCCAAGCTTCTCACACTCAGAATCCTTGGAAGAAATGAAAAGGAGATCTACAACTCCTGAGACAGATTGGGCCTTTTAGGGGAACTGAAGTTCATTGTTTTTTGTATTTCCTCTACAACATCTTGAGTGTCCCCAGCACTCTGATATGGCCCTGGCAGAAGACCCTTAACCCTCCCTTCTGCTACAGCCCTGCCCCTCTGATGAGGTCTTAAAAAG